>NC_052318.1:32329641-32512141 GCF_016432855.1 Salvelinus namaycush | reverse complement strand
GGGAAACTTGTGGAAGGCTACCCGAAACGTTTGACCCAAGTTAAACAATTTGAAGGCAATTCTACCAAATACTACTTGAGTGTATGTAAACTTCTGACCCACTGGGAATGTGATGAAAGACATATTATTATTCTGACATTTCACATTTATAAAATAAAGTGGTGATCCTAACTGACCTAAGACAGGGACTTTTTTCTAGGATTAAATGTCAGGAATTGTGAAAAACTGAGTTTAAATGTATTTGGCTAAGGTGTATGTAAACTTCTGACTTCAACTGTACAGACAGACAGACAGACAGACAGACAGACAGACAGACAGACAGACAGACAGACAGACAGACAGACAGACAGACAGACAGACAGACAGACAGACAGACAGACAGACAGACAGACAGACAGACAGACAGACAGACAGAGGATCAAGGAGAGAGAGAAACAGACACAAAGGGAAATAGTGAGTGAAACCTGACTATGCAGACAGACACTGTACTGACTTTGTTGATCAAGCTAAAAGCACAGCAGCACATACACGGAGTACCACACAGAGTAGCAGCTGACCCTAGGCCCATTGTGTCCCGTCAGTGGGGGTGAGCTGTAATGAATATAGGCTAAGCTGGTAATTGGTAGGACAGGGCCCAGCCCTCTCTGCCCAGACGACAAAACCCTGAGCTGTGCTACAGCACGGCCACGCACAGCCCACAGCCAGGCCTCCCAGCCAGGCCTCCCAGCTGACGCAGCAGCTCCACACCACTATGGGCCTGGGAGTGACACCCCATCGCCCATCATATGGCATGCTTGGAGGGGTGGGGGTGGGGGCGGGAGGAAGAGGAGAGGAGAGGAGGAGTTATATGAGCACACCTATTAAACCAGAGATAGTCATCATCACCTTCCCTCCCCCTTTCTCCCTCGCTTCATCCCTAAGGGGAATTTTTAACCTCCCTCTCCCGTCTCTCTTTCACTTGATCCCTCTTTCAGTCATGATATCTTTTGCTTTCCCTCTGTGTGTCTGTGAACATAAAAGTCACTGATAATCTGCATCTTGCTGGTATTGCTGGGGTGAATGACTGCATGCTGTCAGGCTAAAAATATTGCACCAACGCCAAACAACGCTGGTTTTGACTGTACCTTTGTCTGACAATTGTACAGGTGTTGTTTTTAATCCCACATACTGTGGCAAGTATACCTTTATCAACTCCGAAAGGCCTGGGCAGAGACACACACACAGCAGGTCTACAATGAATCCACCCAGGACCGAGGCAGCATCCAGGCCTCTTGGCCTGTGGAATGGCCTCTTGATTGTGAGAATGTGTAAGGAACAAAGAGCATCCATTATACATCAGTGCTATCACTTATTCATCCTGCTCCCCTGTCTGTCTGTAAACATACAGCCACACAGTGTGTGTGTGTGTGTGTGTGTGTGAGAGTGTGTGTCAGTTTAAAATATTTATCAAATAACATTGTTAACCTGCACTGTGAGTATAATAACACTTTCAACACTTATTTGTTTCAAATGATTTGCTCTTGTGAAATCATATCACAATAACCTGAGATTTACCGCTACTAGAATAACTCATTTCATTGTTAGGATTTGTTGAATCAATAAATATGTATGATCTTAATTTGATTTTCCCCAACAAAGTGTATCAACCCGTACAAATTTTTTTACATTAATTATAATACACATAATAATTCACATTTCCTGTTTCTGCAGGATTATGTTCCTGTTGTAGCAAACTGGCTCAAATTACATCTGTACGTTATTGGATGTTTTGTAGTTCTGTAGAGACTTCTGCTATAGGAGCAGCTTGTCATCTGATCCAACAGGCTTCACAGTTCTATCAATGCTCTTCTCTCTTCTTAATGGTCTCTGAACTGCTGATATGAACAAAAGGCATTAATGCACCTGGCTGTTAGATGGTCTGTTGATGTATGGATCATATAGAGTCTGCAAAAGGGATAGACACACTGGGTCATTTTATACTGTTGTTGTTTTTCATTATTGAAGTACTGTCTGTCAAATATCAATATGGTGCATTATATCCCTGCACTTCATTTGAGGGAGAATACACAGGAGAATAGGGTAAAGGAGCGTGCTTAGAGAGCACTAGATTACTGACCCTGTGTTATGGATTCAAAGATGTTACGGACATCACACTTCCTACCTACCTCAGACAACACTGACCTCAAATACCAAATTCATCCAAGGTGCTACACTATGGTCATTGCTTCTTGCTGTGTATGGACAACCAAGCATAACAACTGCCTAAAAACAATCTGCTACACAGTGACACTCATGAGTTAACCCCTGCAGAGCCCTTCCCTGACTAGTCCAGACCGCAGCAGGAGAAGATTATGGGCTGAACACTAAAGCTGTCAGACAGCCAATCAATATCCTCCTCCATAGTATGACTAACGCTCCCATTATTGCCATGACAACATATAAGTGTTAGGTGTCCCCAATCAATGCCATTACACTACATAACTTTTTTGGGGTTATCTACATACAGTATACTTAATTATTTGATTAATAATTCAACCATTTGATTGGCTGGTAACGATCAATAAATCAATTAACGAGTTGTGTTTGTTTTTCTCCTCTCTGGGGTCTGGGAGGACAGCTTGACTGACAGATAGAAGCTAGTAACTGTAGTGTATTGTATTATAGTCAGTCACCTCAGGCCACAGGCTATACTGAGCCTCTACTGACCAACAACACCTGTCAATCAACAACTATTTATTATATAGTCTCTCTGTGTGAGCTCTGAGTGAGTCTCAGTGGGTGAGGGATGTAAGGTTAACACACAACATATGTGCATAGCACACACAAGTACGTAGACACCACAAAGGCACAAACGTGTAGAGTACATACACACATACGGCAGGTAGCCTAGCGGTTAGAGTGTTGGACTAGTATCTGAAAAGTTGCACGTTGAATCCCTGAGCTGACAAGTTAAAAATCTGTTGTTCTGCCCCTGAACAAGGCAGTTAACCCACTGTTCCTAGGCCATTATTGAAAATAAGAATTTGTTCTTAACTGACTTGCCTAGTTAAATAAAGGTAAAAAATAAATAAAAAATATGCAGTACATTGCTTGTTCTGAAAGACAGAGGGAAGGGGCAGGTTTGGTAAGGGACTATAGAAAGGCAGAGAGAGCTGTGGAGAGAGTGAGTGTGGCAGGGGAAGACAGCAGGGCGGGTGAGGTTGGTCCCTCATAGCGCTCTGCTAAGTGGAATAGGCTTTTTTTCTCTCATCCTCTGTTTTCTTTTTCTACCTTGCTCTTCATGAAATATTCACCACTCCATTCCCCGCTAATTGTTCCCAACAAGACGGAGTGCCCTGCCTGCTGGAATTAAATTAACCCATTAGCGGCTGTCTCTGTCAGAGCAGCCAACCCAGGAAGTGTGTGTGTGTGTGTGTGTGTGTGTGTGTGTGTGTGTGTGTGTGTGTGTGTGTGTGTGTGTGTGTGTGTGTGTGTGTGTGTGTGTGTGTGTGTGTGTGTGTGTGAGTAGCTTTCTTTCCCCTGAGTTACACACGCACGCACACGCACACACACACACACACTCTCTACCAACTGTCTCACATACACAAGAGAGCCCAGGTACAGTCAATAAAGATGAGTGCTGCCAGGTGCTATACAGTAAAAAACTAAAAAACAAAGCAAACTATAAAGCACAAATACTGAACATTTACACAGGTACACAGGTACACACACCCACCCACAATAACAATCCTGACATACCCCAACCAAAAACCCTGGACGAACGGAGATATCCGTACCATGCTGAGAGCCCGTACTGCAGCATTCAATGTCAGCAGAATGAACCCCGATGACTCGGTGGCGGGTGACGCATACAAGGCAAGCAGGTACGAGCTCCGCAAATCTATTATGAAAGAAAAAAGACAATACAGGCTCCAACTTGAATTGATGTTTCACAACTCAGACTCATGACGCATGTGGCAAGGACAACAGACCATCAAGACTACAAAGGCAAATCCAGCTCTGTGGTGACCACCAAAGCCTCCCTCCTAGCCGAACCTAACACATTCTATGTTCGCTTCGAGGCGAGACAATACCGAGTCATCCAGGAAGACTCACGCTGCTCTGGACGACCAGGTGCTTTCGCTCTCCCAGGCCATAGTCCCCACCTGCTTCAAGGAGACCACCATCGTCCCAGAGCCCAAGAAAAACAAGGTGACATGCCGCGTCGCACTCACCTCGGTCATCATGCAATGATTCCAGAGGCAGGTCATGGCCCACATCAAGGCCAGCATACCAGGCACACTGGACCCACTCCAATTTGCTTACCGCTCCAGTAGATCCACGGAAGATACCATTTCCATCGCTATTCACACGGCCGTAACACATCTGGACAAGAGGAACACCTATGTGAGAATGCTGTTCATTGGCTACAGTTTAGCATTCAACACTATTGTTCCATCCAAACTCGACACCAAGCTCAGAGCCCTGGGTCTGGACACCACCCTCTGCAACTGGGTCCTGGACTTCCTGATGGGCAGACCACAGGCTTTGAGGATTGGCAACAACACCTCCTCCACACTGACTCTTAACACAGGGGCTTCCCAGGGGGTGTGTCCTCAGCCCTCTGCTGTACTTCCTCTTCACCCATGAACGTGTGGCTTTGCAACTCCATCATCAAGTTTGCTAACGACATCACGATTGGAGGCCTGATAAACAACAATGAGGAGTCAGTCTATAGAGGGGAAGTAAGTGAACTGTCATTGTGGTGACAGGACAAAAACCTCTCCCTCAACGTCAGCAAAACAAAGGAGTTGATTGTTGACTTCAGGAAGCAACCGCAAGGCCCTCCAGCGGGTGATGAAGACGGCCTGGAACTGTGCTCCCACCCACCCAGGACATCTACTTGAAACGGTGCCTGAGGAAGCCCTGCAGCATTAACAAGGACCCCACACACTCCAGCCACAAGCTGTTCACTCCCTTACTGTCGGGCAGCCGGTATCGGAGCATGAGCTCTGATACCAGCAGGCTCAGAGACAGTTTCTATCTACAAGAAAATCAGTCTGCTGAACACTTGAACTGGACTCGCCGCACCTTAGCACACATACACTCACTCAATTTCTCACTCACTTTCTCAAACACACACAGACATGCACACACACACACACACGCACGCACGCACGCACGCACGCACGCACGCACGCACGCACGCACGCACGCACGCACACACACACACACACACACACACACACACACACACACACACACACACACACACACACACACACACACACACACACACACACACACACACACACACACACACTGCTGCTACCAGACTCTTATTATGACTTCTAAATACTGCACAATTTATGCACTTGCCCAGCAATCCCGCCTTCCCTGATACATGTGTAAATATTGGTCTGTAAATTCTGTCTTCCTGTATTATACTTATGCTAAAATGTTTATTCTATTCTATTGAGCCATTTACTTTATGTTTGTATTCTTATATTTTATTATTTATTATTGTTGTTGCATTGTTGAGGAGGAACCTTAAGGTAAGCATTTCATTGGACGGTGTATACCATGTATATCCTGCACATACGACTAATAAAACTTGAAACACACAGGCCCTCAGAGCAATTTTAAAGTTTCCACACAGGAAAGTACATCTGTCAACATATACAATACACTTCTCTCTCTCAACAGTGAAATCAGAGAGCAACATGGAGAGTACAGAGACACACTTCTCCTCCTTTGCTCTCCTCTCCTCTGCTCTCCTCTGTTATGTCCTGCTCTGCTCTCCTCTGTTATGTCCTGCTCTGCTCTCCTCTGCTATGTCCTGCTCTGCTCTCCTCTGTTATGTCCTGCTCTGCTCTCCTCTGTTATGTCCTGCTCTGCTCTCCTCTGTTATGTCCTGCTCTGCTCTCCTCTGTTATGTCCTGCTCTGCTCTCCTCTGTTATGTCCTGCTCTGCTCTCCTCTGTTATGTCCTGCTCTGCTCTCCTCTGCTATGTCCTACTCTGCTCTCCTCTGTTATGTCCTGCTCTGCTCTCCTCTGTTATGTCCTGCTCTGCTCTCCTCTGTTATGTCCTGCTCTGCTCTCCTCTGCTATGTCCTGCTCTGCTCTCCTCTGTTATGTCCTGCTCTGCTCTCCTCTGTTATGTCCTGCTCTGCTCTCCTCTGTTATGTCCTGCTCTGCTCTCCTCTGCTATGTCCTACTCTGCTCTCCTCTGTTATGTCCTGCTCTGCTCTCCTCTGCTATGTCCTACTCTGCTCTCCTCTGTTATGTCCTGCTCTGCTCTCCTCTGTTATGTCCTGCTCTGCTCTCCTCTGTTATGTCCTGCTCTGCTCTCCTCTGTTATGTCCTGCTCTGCTCTCCTCTGTTATGTCCTGCTCTGCTCTCCTCTGCTATGTCCTACTCTGCTCTCCTCTGTTATGTCCTGCTCTGCTCTCCTCTGCTATGTCCTGCTCTGCTCTCCTCTGTTATGTCCTGCTCTGCTCTCCTCTGCTATGTCCTGCTCTGCTCTCCTCTGTTATGTCCTACTCTGCTCTCCTCTGTTATGTCCTGCTCTGCTCTCCTCTGCTATGTCCTGCTCTGCTCTCCTCTGCTATGTCCTGCTCTGCTCTCCTCTGTTATGTCCTACTCTGCTCTCCTCTGTTATGTCCTGCTCTGCTCTCCTCTGCTATGTCCTGCTCTGCTCTCCTCTGTTATGTCCTGCTCTGCTCTCCTCTGTTATGTCCTGCTCTGCTCTCCTCTGCTATGTCCTACTCTGCTCTCCTCTGTTATGTCCTGCTCTGCTCTCCTCTGTTATGTCCTGCTCTGCTCTCCTCTGCTATGTCCTGCTCTGCTCTCCTCTGTTATGTCCTGCTCTGCTCTCCTCTGCTATGTCCTACTCTGCTCTCCTCTGTTATGTCCTGCTCTGCTCTCCTCTGTTATGTCCTGCTCTGCTCTCCTCTGTTATGTCCTGCTCTGCTCTCCTCTCCTCTGCTCTGAGTTAACCATGCATGGCTCCCGCCACAAACATTCACATTCCTGTGTATTTACTCCTCATACTGTACAGTACTCACAACCTCTGCCTTTTGTTTACCACATGAAGACTGTGACTAAATAATAATACCCCTGCCTGATCAAATACCCTAGCCACCACAAATATATGTATTAAAAAAAATCTAATAGATAGTTCCACAAAAAAAGTGATACATAAACACATCACAAAAAAACGACACTTCAAGGTGTCAAGTGGAGTGCCTGCCTAATTTCCTAATAAACGATGAGGAAATCCTCATTTAGCATACTTAAACCCCTCCACATCCCCATGCAACCCTACACACAGTCATCCCCTCAGCACAGCAGAGGTCAATAGTGGTTTGTTGACAGCTTGAAGCATCCTCTTAGTCCCTATTTAAGACGGTCCGGGCCACACTCTCATGTTAGTCTCAGGAGACAGAGATGGAGGGATCATGGAGAGGAAAACGGAGAGAGAGGGAGATAGAGAGGGATTAGATGAACATGAAGCTTATTTGCTGTGTGGGCAAAGGAGGGAAAGGGTGTCAGTGGACTGCTCAGTGTGACAACATATTGGGGGAAATAGTTGACTACTGTTCAATACTTCTAGGGATCACTTCTAGTTTTTTGTTGGCCTGTTGTTTTTAGAAATAGGCAGAATATGTGTACACGTGGAGAAAGACATGCTGGCCACATTTGACTTTGACTCTAACCCTTTTTGCTATGACATTCCCAAAAGAAAATGAAAGTAAAACACAAAGTAATATGCATTTCAATAATGCAGTGGTGGAAAATAATTCCAGTGGTGGAAAAAGTACCCAATTGTCATACTTGAGTAAAAGTAAAGATACCTTAATAGAAAATGACTCAAGTAAAATTGAAAGTCATCCAGTGAAATACTACTTGAGTAAAAGTCTAAAAGTATTTCGTTTTAAATATATTTAAGTATCAAAAGTAAATGTAATTACTAAAATATACAAAAGTGAAAGTAAAAGTATAAATATTTTCAAATTTCTTGTGATGCAAACCAGACGGCATCATTTTCTTGTTTTTATTTTATTTACGGATAGCCAGGGGCACACTCCAACACTCAGACATAATTTACAAATGTGCAAATTTAGCATGTGTTTAGTGAGTCCTCCAGATCAGAGGCAGTAGGGATGACCAGGGATGTTGTCTTGATAAGTGTGTGAATGAGACAATTGTCCTGCCCTGCTCAGCATTCAAAATCTAACGAGTACTTTTGGGTGTCAAGGAAAATGTATAGAGTAAAAAATACATAATTTTCTTTAGGAATGTAGTGAAGTAAAAGCAAAAGTTGTCAAAAATATAAATAGTAAAGTAAATTACAGATACCCCAAAAACGACTTAACTAGTACCTTCAAGTATTTTTACTTAAGTACTTTACACCACTGAACATATCCATCTCATGTATTAAAAAACAGCCATAGGAATAATTATTTTCTAAATAACAGCAATATTTGTAGCAGCATGTGGTGGTGGCTCATGTTCCATATCACCCTATCTCTTGGCCAATTTGTGAACAAACGAGGACAGTAAATGTGTAGTGTTGTGTCCGATCCTTAAGTTAAGGTTAACGTTTTTTTAAGTGTTTAATGTTAAATTTAGGCATTAAGGGTTCAGGTCAGGTATTAACTCCAAATGATTCAGGTTAGGGTTTGGGATAGGCTTAAAACAAAAATATCAAAACAACTTTCTATTTCCGGATTCGAATTTGAAATCAGAGGCAGATGCTTATGCCCACCCTCCATCCCTGTCCACAACACCCTGGGAACGGGTATGGCTGTCCACCAAGAAGGAGAGTGATGGAGTGCTGCATCAGAGGACCTGGCCTCCACAATCACCCGACCTCAACCCAACTGAGATGGTTTGGGATGAGTTGGACTGCAGAGGAAAGGAAAAGCAGCCAACAAGTGCTCAGCATATGTGGGCACTCCTTCAAGACTGTTGGAAAAGCATTCCAGGTGAAGCTGGTTGAGAGAATGCCAAGAGTGTGCAAAGCTATCATCAAGGCAAAGGGTGGCTACTTTGAAGAACCTAAAATCAAAAGGTATTTTGATTTGTTTAACTTCTTATGGCTGCAGGGGGCGTATTGAAAAACTGGAAAATATGTGCACATTTTCAAACGGCCTCTTAATCAATTTTTGCTCTTACAATATGCATATATTTACTACTATTGGATAGAAAACAGTCTCTAGTTTCTAAAAACGTTTGAATTATTTCTCTAAGTGGAACAGAACTATTTTTACAGCCCATTTCCTATCCGGAATTGAGATTTCCAAATGCGAGGTCTCTCTTTAAGAGCTTGTCTATAAAAGGTCATGTCACTTAGGACTGTAGAAACACGTCATACGCCTTCCTCTGGGTGTCATGCGGAAGTGAGAGCAGAAAGGAGTTGAATATCTCGTCCAGGGACTGAACACAACATCTTGGAGTGAGACCTGCGCACTTAATTTTTTTTTCTGGTCACGAAGTAGAACATGGACTCGGCTCCTGCACGACGCTCGTTAAAGGTGAATATGATCTCTGGCTTCGATATTATTTGATACATGTCACAAAATCATCCTAAAGTATGTTTTTTCAATATAGTTTAATTATATTATTGAAATTTATTCTGGACTTTAGACGTGATGCGACGCAAGAATTGTTTGAAGAAAGAGAGGTTAGCGCCGCACGGCCAGTGTGCTTGCTAATTCAAGAGGGAAATAGTTCGTTCTGGATCCCAAACAAAGACTGTACTGGACAATGGACCCCTTTACAACATTCTGATGGAATATCAACAAAGATAAGGACCCAATTTGGGATGCTTTTTCATATATCTGTCGAACTGTGCTATGCTACCTTTTGACTAGAATCAATGCTGCCGTGAGCTAGCTAATGTAGTAAGCTAATATAACGATATATTGTGTTTTCGCTGTAAAACACTTCAAAAATCGGAAATATTGGCTCTATTCACACGATCTTTGTCTTTCATTAGCTATCCACCATATATTTTTCTGAAATGTTTTATGATGTATAATTAGTTGTTGACGTTGGTGTCTGTATTTTCTCTGGCTACTCCCGTGCGATTTCAGACTGTAGCTATGATGGGAGCAGTAATGTAAAACTGATTTATAACTAAAATATGCACATTTTTTGAACAAAACATAGATTTATTGTGTAACATGTTATAGGACTGTCATCTGAGGTAGTTTTTTCTAGGTTATTTAGGTTGGTTCTAGGTTAGTTAGGTTGGCTTGTGCATGCTACTTGCATCCTACTTGTGCTGTGAAAAATGTCTGTCCTCTTTTTTATTTGGTGGTGAGCTAACATAAATATATGTGGTGTTTTCTCTGTAAAACATTTAAAAAATCGGACATGTTGGCTGGATTGACAAGATGTTTATCTTTCAAATGCTGTATTGGACTTGTTAATGTGTGAAAGTTAAATATTTAAAAAAAATATATTTTGAATTTCGCGCCCTGCACTTGAAGTGGCTGTTGTCATATTGTGCCCGGCTTCGGGCTTGCAGCCAGAAGAAGTTAACACTTTTTTGGTTACTGCATGATTCCATATGTGTAATTTCATAGTTTTGATGTCTTCACTATTATTCTACAATGTAGAAAATTGTAAAAATAAAGAAAAACCCTTGAATGAGTAGCTGTTCTAAAACTTTTGACCGGTAGTGTACGTTGGAAACTTTCATTCATAGGCTAGGTTGTAGCAACCTCATGAATTTGAGTATCATGTAGTAGCCTGAACCCATCAATGTTACATTGAGCTGGGTTAATGGAATATGAATGACAGTCATCCAATATGCTGTAATAGAAATAAGGCCATGCACATAAAAAGACAAACGTTCTCTCTCATCTTAAACGTCACCGACCGCCACTGTTATTAGCAAAGTGAAGATAATAAGCCGGCAAAAACATACAATTATTTATTAAAGAAAGTAACAAACTGGAATTTGCAACATGAACAATAACTGGGGATAAATTTAAAAAAAAGGCTGCACTCAAACAAATCAAACAAACAAACCCAGCCTCAATAATACCTGTTCCCTCCCTGGCCTAAACAGAAATGACAAGGCTTAAATACTCTATCTAGGTACCCTCAATATGGACCATATCATTATTAACCAATCATCAAGTAGCAGGTTCAAATACAGATTCAAATTCAAAATCACAGTAAACGTATTCCTTATTACTACATACAGTTGTGGCCAAAAGTTTTGAGAATGACACAAATATTAATTTTCACAAAGTCTGCTGCCTCAGTTTGTATGATGGCAAATTGCATATACTCCAGAATGTTATGAAGAGTGATCAGATGAATTGCAATTAATTGCAAAGTCCCTCTTTGCCATGCAACTGAACTGAATCCCCCAAAACCATTTCCACTGCATTTCAGCCCTGCCACAAAAGGACCAGCTGACATCATGTCAGTGATTCTCTCGTTAACACAGGTGTGAGTGTTGACGAGTACAAGGCTGGAGATCAATCTGTCATGCTGATTGAGTTCGAATAACAGACTGGAAGCTTCAAAAGGAGGGTGGTGCTTGGAATCATTGTTCTTCCTCTGTCAATCATGGTTAACTGCAAGGAAACACGTGCCGTCATCATTGCTTTGCACAAAAAGGGCTTCACAGGCAAGGATATTTCTGCCAGTAAGATTGCACCTAAATCAACCATTTATCGGATCATCAAGAACTTCAAGGAGAGCAGTTCAATTGTTGTGAAGAAGGCTTCAGGGCGCCCAAGAAAGTCCAGCAAGCACCAGGACCGTCTCCTAAAGTTGATTTAGCCTCGGGATCAGGGCACCACCAGTACAGAGCTTACTCAGGAATGGCAGCAGGCAGGTGTGAGTGCATCTGCACGCACAGTGAGGCGAAGACTTTTGGAGGATGGCCTGGTGTCAAGAAGGGCACCAAAGAAGCCACTTCTCTCCAGGAAAAACATCAGGGACAGACTGATATTCTGCAAAAGGTACAGGGATTGGACTGCTGAGGACTGTGGTAAAGTCATTTTCTCTGATGAATCCCCTTTCCGATTGTTTGGGGCATCCGGAAAAAAGCTTGTCCAGAGAAGACAAGGTGAGCACTACCATCAGTCTTGTGTCATGCCAACATTAAAGCATCCTGAGACCATTCATGTGTGGGGTTGCTTCTCAGCCAAGGGAGTGGGCTCACTCACAATTTTGCCTAAGAACATGAATAAAGAATGGTACCTACACATCCCCAGAGAGCAATCTCTCCCAACCATCCAGGAACAGTTTGGTGACGAACAATGCCTTTTCCAGCATGATGGAGCACCTTGCCATAAGGCAAAAATGATAGCTAAGTGGCCTGGGGAACAAAACATCGATATTTTGGGTCCATGGCCAGGAAACTCTCCAGACCTTAATCCCATTGAGAACTTGTGGTCAATCCTCAAGATGCTGGTGGACAAACAAAAACCCACAAATTCTGACAAACTCCAAGCATTGATTGTGCAAGAATGGGCTGCCATCAGTCAGGATGTGGCACAGAAGTTAATTGACAGCATGCCAGGGCGGATTGCAGAGGACTTGAAAAGGAAGGGTCAACACTGCAAATATTGACTCTTTGCATCAACTTCATGTAATTGTCAATAAAAGCATTTGACACTTATGAAATGCTTGTAATTATACTTCAGTATTCCATAGTAACATCTGACAAAAATATCTAAAGACACTGAAGCAGCAAACTTTGTGGATATTAATATTTGTGTCATTCTCAAAACTTTTGGCCATGACTGTACATACACACTTCAAACAGAAGACAAAGGACAGTGAGACACAGGTTTAATCTTGGACACGTGAAATGTAGGATGATACGGAGAGTGCGGGGCAACAGAAGACAAACAGCAGAGGGGCTAAGGGTTTTAGAGATGGGGAAAGGGCCGATGAAACGGGGGGAAAGTTTAAGGGACTCCACCCGGAGGGGCAGGTCCCGAGTGGACAGCCATACCCTCTGCCCGAGGCGATAGCGGGAGCAGGGGTCCGTCGGCGATCCGCTTGTCGCCGATACCTGGATGTGGTCTTCAAAAGTGCGGCCTGGCTTTCTTCCAGGTAAGGCGACAGCGGCGGATGAACATCTGGGCAGAGGGTATGCTGACTTCTTCCTCTTGCTCAGGGAAGAGCGGGGAATGATATCCCAAGGAACACTCGAAGGGCAAGAAACCAGTGGCCGAGCAGGGAAGTTGTTATGTGCGTATTCCACCCACACGAGTTGCTAGCTCCAGGTGGTGGGGTTGGCAGAGACGAGGCAACGAAGGGCCGTCTCCATGTCCTGATTGGCTCGCTCTGATTGGCCATTAGATTGGGGGTGGAAACCAGAGGACAGGCTGGCTGACGACCCAATGAGGGTGCAGAACGCCTTCCAGAACCGGGACGAGAACTGGGGACCACGATTGGAGACCATGTTGACCGGAAGTCCATGGATCCGGAAGATGTGCTGCATCATGAGCTGAGTCATCTCCTTGGTTGAGGGAAGGGGAATAAAATGGGCGGCTTTAGAAAACCTATCCACCACCGTCAGGATAGTAGTGTTGCCATCTGACGGGGGAAGCCCAGTAACAAAGTTCAGGGATACATGGGATCAGGGGTGGTGAGGAACAAGGAGTGGTTGAAGAAGGCCAGTCGGAGCATGTCGCGGAGTCTTATTTTGTGCACACACAGTGCAGGCGGCGACGAATGTGGAGACATCCGACACCATGGAAGGCCACCAAAGCGTTGTTGTATGAAAGCCAGGGTCTGACAGGAGCCTGGATGGCAGGTCAGTCTTGAGTAATGTGCCCATTCCATGACCGGGGAATGGGCAGAGTCCTGGACAAACATCCGGTTAGCCGGACCACCCTCATGTTCTGGCTGGGAACGCTGCACCTTACAGACCAGGCTCTCTATACCCCAGACGCCTGCAGCCGGTAGACAGGAGGTAGGGAGGATGGTCTTGGGGTCAGACAGAGTAACAGAGGGGCAATACAACTGTGGGAGTGTGTCAGGCTTCACGTTCTTGGACCCCGGGGCGGTAGGAGAGAGTGAAATTGAAACCTTGGGAGAGGTGAGTGCTGAGAGGGGGGAAGCCAGGATACTGTAACCCCGGATGAAGCGGCGGTAGAAATGAGCAAACCACAGGAAACGTTGCAGCTGCATTCTGGATGTGGGTTGAGGCCAATCCACCACCGCTCTCACCTTGTCTGGATACATCTGTATATGTCCTGCAGCGATGACGTATCCTAGGAATGAGATGGTGGAGCGATGAAATTCACACTTCTCCGCTTTTAACGAAAAGCTGGTTCTCCAGGAGACGCTAAAGGACTTGTTGGACATTGAGGATGTGTTCTTGAGCTGAATGGGAATAGATATGGATGTCGTCGAGATAGACAAACACAAACTGGTTCAGTATGTCCAGGAGCACATCGTTGACCAGGGCCTGGAACACAACGGGAGCGTTGGTCAGTTCGAATGCATTTTTTGACTTTTTCTAATCATAGTCGCACATCTCATGTAGCCTAGCCCATTGGCCTGTATGTTTTAATAAGGTTTTTATCACAATTAAAGTGGCCAAATAGTACTCATAGTGCCCGCTAGCCATGTTAAAGGCTGTTTTCCACTCATCTCCCTCCCATATCCGATCCAGATGGTAGGCTTTCCTAAGGTCCAACTTAGAGAAGATGGTCGCTCCCTGAAGAGTTTCGAAAGCCGAGGAGATGAGTGGTAGAGGGTAACGTTTTTTAACCGTGATGTCATTAAGGCCCCTGTAGTCAATACATGGGTGCAGGGTTTTGTCCTTCTTCTCCACAAAGAAGAACCCTGCGCTGGGGGGAGAGGCCGATGGACAAAAACTCTCTGCAGCGAGAGAGTTCTCGCTCGAAACCAAGGGGGGGGCGCTCGGTTGGCGCCCCCCCTTGGTTTGTGCTGTGGTGGAGATCTTTGTGGGCTATACTCGGCCTTGTCTCAGGATTGTAAGTTGGTGGTTGAAGATATCCCTCTAGTGGTGCGGGGGCTGTGCTTTGGCAACGTGGGTGGGGTTATATCCTTCCTGTTTGGCCCTGTCCGTGGGTATCATCGGATGGGGCCACAGTGTCTCCTGACCCCTCCTGTCTCAGCCTCCAGTATTTATGCTGCAGTAGTTTATGTGTCGGGGGGCTAGGGTCAGTTGGTTATACCTGGAGTACTTCTCCTGTCTTATCCAGTGTCCTGTGTGAATTTAAGTATGCTCTCTCTAATTCTCTCGTTCTCTCTTTCTTTCTTTCTCTCTCTCTGAGAACCTGAGCCCTAGGACCATACGTCACGGCAAACCGGGCATGATGACTCCTTGCTGTCCCCAGTCCACCTGGCCTTGCTGCTGTTCCAGTTTCAACTGCCCTGCCTGCGGTTATGGAACCCCTACCTGTCCCAGACCTGCTGCTTTCAACTCTTAATGATCGGCTATGAAAAGCCAACTGACTTTTATTCCTGATTATTATTTGACCATGCTTGTCATTTATGAACATTTTGAAAATCTTGGCTCTCTCTAATTCTCTCCTTCTCTCTTTCTTTCTCTCTCTCGGAGGACCTGAGCCCTTGGACCATACGTCAGGACTACCGGGCATGATGACTCCTTGCTGTCCCCAGTCCGCCTGGCCTTGCTGCTATTCCAGTTTCAACTGTTCTGCCTGCGGTTACGGAACCCCTACCTGTCCCAGACCTGCTGTTTTCAACTCTTAATGATCGGCTATGAAAAGCCAACTGACATTTATTCCTGATTATTATTTGACCATGCTTGTCATTTATGAACATTTTGAAAATCTTGGCTCTCTCTAATTCTATCCTTCTCTCTTTCTGTCTCTCTCTCGGAGGACCTGAGCCCTAGGACCATACGTCAGGACTACCGGGCATGATGACTCCTTGCTGTCCCCAGTCCACCTGGCCTTGCTGCTATTCCAGTTTCAACTGTTCTGCCTGCGGTTATGGAACCGCCACCTGTCCCAGACCTGCTGTTTTCAACTCTTAATGATCGGCTATGAAAAGCCAACTGAAAATTATTCATGATTATTATTTGACCATGCTTGTCACTTATGAACATTTTGAACATCTTGGCATAGTTCTGTTATAATCTCCACCCGGCACAGCCAGAAGAGGACTGGCCACCCCTCATAGCCTGGTTCCTCTCTAGGTTTCTTCCTAGGTTTTGGCCTTTCTAGGGAGTTTTTCCTAGCCACCGTGCTTCTACACCTGCATTGCTTGCTGTTTGGGGTTTTAGGCTGGGTTTCTGTACAGCACTTCGAGATATTAGCTGATGTACGAAGGGCTATATAAAATAAACTTGATTTGATTTGATTCTCAATGTACTCCTCCAATGCTTTGGTCTCCGGACCCGACAGGGAGTAAAGCTGCCACTGAGGGGGTGTAGTTCCCGGGAGAAGGCCAATGGCGCAGTCATAGGGTCGATGCAGAGGGAGAGACGTAGAACGGGCCTTGTTGAAGACTTCCCAGAGGTCCAGGTACTCCGCGGGAATGGCGGAGAGATCCGAGGCTTCTCTCAAGCCTGCAGGAAGACGTCCTGGGGTAGGCTAGGCCGGCTTAAGACAATGAGCATGGCAGAACGGGCTCCAACCCATGATAGAACCAGTAGCCCAGTCGATCAGGGGATTGTGCTTCTGGAGCCATGGATATTCCAAAACCACTGGTACATGGGGAGATTCTAGGAGCAGGAACTGCACACACTCACTGTGATTCCCTGATACTCGTAGGTCGATCGGAATCGTAGTGCGGGTGACTCTGCCCATCCAGCGCTCTGACGTCCATGGGAATGGAGAGGGGTTGAGTGGAGATGCCCAGCTCCGACACCAAGATAGCATCGATAAAGCTCTCATCGGCCCCAGAGTCAATGAGCACCCGATGTGATTTGGCCTGGTCACCCCACAACAGGGTGGAATGGAGAGGGGTGCGAGTAATGGGAGATTGGAAAATGCCTGTACAGCTCGCCAGAGTACTCATATCTACTGATGAGCCTGGTCTTTTTAATGGAGAGGTGGAAATATAATGTCCTGTAATCCCACAATACAGGCAGCTCCTGGTGTTCAGTCTGCGTAAACGTTCATCCGGAGACAATCGAGCCCTTCCCAATAGCTTGGGCTCTAGAGGAGGCGAGTCGACTGCCCTTGGCGATTCCCGTGAGCACTTGGGTGACATCGGATTCTCTCAGAAATTATTTTTGGGGGTTTCTGGGATTCCTCAGAGGTGAGGTGGGAATCGAGGGCGAGCGAGGGCAACAGGGAACAGATTCCCTCTCCCTCCTACGTTCTCGTAGCCACCCATCGATCTGGATGGTCAAGGCTATGAGGGAGTCGAGGTCAATGGGCAGCTCCCGGGCTGCGAGCTCATCTTTGATCACCTCCGATAATCTGTGAAGGAAGATGTTGAACTATGCTTTCGGGTTCCAGGCACTCTCAGCCGTCAACGTGCGAAAATCCACTACGTAGTCTGCCACACTACGGGAGTCTTGATGTAGCTGGAGCAGTTTACGAGCAGCCTCTCCGGGAGAGGACAATTCTCTGTTGTCCTCTCCCGGACAACGGAGAATCGAACACCTTCCGTACTTCCTCCACAATCTCCTCCAGACTAAGGCAGATGGTGGATTGTTGCTCCCAAACCGCCATAGCCCATGCGAGTGCCCTCCCGGACATCAGCGTTATGACAAGGGGTGTAGAGCCCAACTGGCATACATAAGCGGTGCGTGAGATTCAAGTTTGGGGAAGATCATTTTCACCATAAAGATTCACCTTTATAATAAAAGCATTAAATGCATAATTGCATTTGAGGTCACTTTTGATAAATGTGTTTTCCCCTAATGGAACATTTGCGCTTATATCCTATTACCATGTGCAAATTTCTGCACTTATAATGTGAAGAAATAACCTAACAGTTTATCAACATTTTAAGCTAAACATTTTGATCTGTTGCGTCAGCCTCATTGCATCAAAAAAAATGTGGACGCTAGTGGTTGTATTCATTTTGGATCTATCGCATCCCACAACTGTCCCAGACTATGTTTCGAATATTTATTTCTCGCACAGAATAGAATAGGTCAGCTTTTGTACTATGGGGGATAGTAAATTGACATAGGCTACTGCTTTTGCTGTTTGTTGGGCCTACTCATCTTGTTGGCTGACGAAAAGTAAATGTGTACAGTTCTTTCAATATCTTCAATACGCACCTCGGGAATTGGATAAGGATGCGCGCAGTTGCAGCCCCAGATGGGTCTGCCTTCACTTGTAGCCTGTGAGAAAGACCCGATCACGTGACGGAGTGCACAGCACTCAGGGAGAAGGGCACAAAAGCCACTGGCCGCAAAAGGCATTGATTTTTTAGGGTGCATTACGGCCACACAAAGGGGATGCCGCCGTGAAATTTTAGGCATTATCAAGTACTTGTCAAATTGTGAATGAGAGACTGATGAAGTGTGTACAGCCTGCGCAAAAAACAAAGCAGAGCTCATGCCTTTCAAGCAACATTTTTCAAATCATCATTAGAATCGCATCATGCAGCCTTACAATGTATTAAAAATCCAAACATATGTTTGTAGAACAACTAAAGTTACATTAATAACTCTAATTAAACTATAGGAATACCAATTTATTTGTTAACCGCTCAACAAGAATAGCCCCATGTGCACACTCTCTCAAATCATTTAGAGAGAATATCCTTTCTATTTTATTCAGCTCTGTTCAGTTGTATTCTTCATACTATAGAATAATGTCATGGAATTCTAAGCAAATCATGTCTGCTAAATTAACTAGAGTAGCCCACAGCCATTTGGCATAGCCAGATCAGGACCTAACATAAGGACAACTCAGAGTATACTATTCTGTTCTTCTGAAATAGACTACATTTTCTTCATATCATGCTTCTTTAGACCTGTCTAAAATAAATAATGGATTTATTGTGAAGGTGTACGCTATATTACATGGATTTATTAGACTTTTTAAATTATAGATGTTCCAAAGGTCAGCATCAGTGGCTTGTAGGCTATGTGTGGAAGCCAGGAGATGCTAAATGTGTTTATGTTAATTAACGGTCAATTTCCGTGAGACCGACAGTTATTTGCTTGACTGGACAGTTTTTTCATTATTAGAAGATTTGCCACAACCTAACCAATGTTCTGGGAACTTCTACAGAACAAATTTTGGTTTGATGGGTACTTTTTTTTTTAAAGTCAATGAAAAAGGGAGGGAGGGAGGGAGGGAGGGAGAGAGAGAGAGAGAGAGAGAGAGAGAGAGAGAGAGAGAGAGAGAGAGAGAGAGAGAGAGAGAGAGAGAGAGAGAGAGAGAGAGAGAGAGAGAGAGAGAGAGAGAGAGAGAGAGAGAGAGAGAGAGAGAGAGAGAGAGAGAGAGAGAGAGAGAGAGAGAGAGAGAGAGAGAGAGAGAGAGAGAGAGAGAGAGAATACACATCCTCACCTCATCACTGCTACCTGATGCTAAACACCTCATTAGAACTTAATTAACCCTCTTCTCTCTGCTCTCGTTTCTTTTTTTCTTTTCTTATCTCTCACTATTTTCCCTGTCAGTGTCATTTCTACATCTCTGGTCTCATTTTCTCCCCATTCTGTTCGTTCATTTCCATTGTGGTGGAGAAATTACATTTATTTGATAAGCGAGGCAATCTTTAAATATTAATTATGCATTATTTACATTCATGTGGCAAAACAAACCCTGCTTAATGATTTATGAGCTTCAGACTCAGTTCCCTTCCTATTTCACTGTCCAATGAGATTCAGGAGAGGACTTAGGAGAAGTGGTAAATAACAACAACAAACACAGCCTGTACACATACGGTTGGTTATCTGTGTGTGTGTGTGTGTGTGTGTGTGTGTGTGTGTGTGTGTGTGTGTGTGTGTGTGTGTGTGTGTGTGTGTGTGTGTGTGTGTGTGTGTGTGTGTGTGTGTGTGTGTGTGTGTGTGTGTGTGTGTGTGTGTGTGTGTGTGTGCGCGAGTGACGGGAAAGAGGGGAAAGAGGGGAAAAGGGAAAAGCGAGGAGAGATGATGGACTGCTGTAGTCCCTAGTGTGTCTGACCTTAGTATCTCCCTGCTCCTCTATCTTGAGTTACGTGGGGCCTTGTGAACTCTGACCCTGTGATGACCTTGGGCTCTCAAGGACACAGCACTACCAAGGTCACATCCACAGTGTGTACAATACCAACAACTTACTCAGTACTTATGGATAGTTTATCTGAGAGTGTTGTTTTTTTATGGTCTTTCTTTTGAAGACACTGCTGTCTCTACGCTTGTAATGAAATGCTCAATTTAATCCAAAGTGATTCTGTGCCAAATACAGTATGTCACTCCTGGATATATTATAATCACTTTAGCATTATAGACTTTTCAGTTTCTTATACAACTGTCAACACACATTGTTCTCTGTAAAAGAACATCCCTCCACTGCCTACAGTGTCAGCCACCCTTTCCCCCACCAGACCAAATCACCAGCTTCAAACTAACACTCGCCAGTAACCTTCCACCCCTTTACTGTTCTCCAGTGTTCTCCACTGTCCTAATGCACACACACACACACACACACACACACACACACACACACACACACACACACACACACACACACACACACACACACACACACACACACACACACACAAACACACACACACACACACACACACACACACACACACACACACACACACACACACACACACACACACACACACACACACACACACACACACACACACACACCTCCCTTCCTGAGTTAAAAATGTGTAAACAGAGTTGCTGTTGGAGGGTGCTGTTGCCTGAGAGACAGGTCATAAGGGGAACAGGTGATGTGTGTGTATGTGTGCATTTGGTGTCAGTTTCACCTCTCTCTTCTCTTTCTACGTTCTCTTCTTCTCTCTTCTCCTTTATTCTACTCTAGTCTTCCTCTCCTCTCACATCTGAAATTAGACCTATCCATCACTATTGGATCCAAAACAAACAAACAGTGGCCACTGTATCCTGAGCTGATCTGAGGAGGAAACGTGAGACACTGGACCCAGAAACCGAGCATCAGCTACTCCACCCTCTGTCTGTCTGACTGCCTATGGGACCTACAGTATGAGTGTGTGTAACATACTGTCACCCTATAACCCTACTGTGGCACACAAACCATCTTTTCACCCTCAGGAAGAAATTACGTATCATAGCAGTGATTTCTACAGTAAATAAAATGTGTTAAAACTGATTTAAAATAACAGCTTTGAATTGGGTGAAAAGGAAGGGTTCCGGTTACTCTGTATTATACATTTAACTCTTCTATTAATAGATGATGAGGACTAACTGGTAGCCATTTATCCTATTCCCTGTGGCCAGGGCTCCGGGGTGACAATCATGTGTTATCCAGTGTATTAATTTGGCGTTCAGACTATGTAGAGTGCTGACTGAAGGACTTAACTTATGGCATTATACAAATACAGACAAAGAAAATCAATAGGTGGCAGTTAGGGGGAGTGGGGTTAGGGGAGAGAGAAAGAGAGGGGGAAGGAGAGAAAGACAGAGAAGGATTTTGTGAGTAAGAAAAGAAACACAAAGAAAAAGGGGGCAGAAATACAAATACTGTTGGATTAGTAAAGAGGGGATAGGGAGGGATAGAGAGAATGTGTGTGTGTGTGTGTGTGTGTGTGTGTGTGTGTGTGTGTGTGTGTGTGTGTGTGTGTGTGTGTGTGTGTGTGTGTGTGTGTGTGTGTGTGTGTGTGTGTGTGTGTGTGTGTGAGAGAGAATGAGAGAGGACAGAAACAGAAAAATACAGTGGGAAAAAGGGAGCCAGGTCGGGGGAGGGTGGTAGCTTGCTAAGTAAGTGACAGCAGTGAGAGCCTGGGCAGTGAAACAGTAGCCGACCCCGGTGGTGGACCCACACAGGCTGCATGGCAGAGCAGGGACAGGGGCTAGGCTAGGGGAGGGAGGACTGGGAGGGCTGGGGGAGAAAGTGGGAGAGGGGGCCCTGCTCCAGGGAGGATAATTGGAGCAGCCCAGGCAACATATGGCTGAGCAGGGCAGCCTGCTGCTGCACCAGCTGTGGACTGGTGCCTCGGATCACAGAGCCACTAAAGAGCCCCTCTCTCCTCCCTCTCTCTTTTTTTTCTAAACCCCCCTCCCCCCTTTCGCTCAATCCGCAAACACTTATTTAAATGACAACTCTTATTGGACCCCCCTCCTTCTACGCTGTCTCACACACACACACACACACACACACAGGCGCGCACACACACACGCGCACACACACACAGGCACACACACACAAACCCCTCTCTGCCTTGCATGCCCCCAGGCTGCTCTTAATGCAGAGGGACAGGGGAAGAGGAGGAGAACAGAGAGATGGAGAGAGAGGGGGCAGAGAAAAAGAGAGGGAGAGAGGTCGGATGAGTCAGAAAGAGAGGGGTGTGTCACTAAATGTCTAAATGTAGTTGTAGTTTTTATCTCCCTTGCCCTTTTACCATAGACACTGTATGTTTTTACAGTACGCAGCTACCTTCCCCTCTCTCTTTCCTTCTCTCCTTCTCTCCTTCATTTATATCTCTATGAAGATAGATCACAGCCTATAGTAAAGGTGATGTAATATGGATGTGTCTCCTCAAAGGCTTCAAACTGGCAGGGGACTCGCTAAGGAAAGGGTGACTTCACATAGTCAGCTGTTCTCGCTCTGTGTGTGTTCATATTTCATGATCAAAAAGGGAAGACTGTGTGTGCGTGTGCGTGTGCGTGTGCGCGTGCGCATGTGCGTGTGTCACTACATTACTATATTCAAGAGAAAGAGTGAACACTAAAACAACAGACAGAACCACATCTCATTACAATAATTGCAGGTCAGATGTTTAATTTAGGTAGGTTCTGGTTCTGAAGGTGTGGGGTCATCTCTATGTGACTGAAATGAAGATGACACTTTCTGTAAGTTACTATATGTACGTTTTTGGGAACAATATCCTATTCGACTGAGTTTGATTGCCTACATCTTGATTGATCTACAGGACATGAAAGTAAAAAGGGAATTGTTGGTTCAAGAACTCCGAGGGGTTGATGTAGCAGCACAAGCGGTGTCTGTCATTGATCACACACACACACACACACACACACACGCACACACACACACACACACACACACACACACACACACACACACACACACACACACACACACACACACACACACACACACACACACACACACACACACACACACACACACACACACAGGGGAATCCCTCAGAAGTGCCAGTGTACAAGGGATAGCTATCGTAGCACCATCAAGTATTAATCATGTTTTAGGAAGATGAGAGAGAGAGAGACCGAGACAGAGACAGAGAGAGAGAGGTAGAGATAGAGAGAAAGAGAGAGGAAGTGAGGGAGAGAGATAGAGAGAGAGAGGGAGAGAGGGAGCGAGAGAGGGAGAGAGAGAGAGATAGAGAGCAAGAGAGAGAGAGAGAGAGGCACCCACATACACCACTAGAGAGAGAGAGAGAGAGAGAGAGAGAGAGGCCCACACACTTCCACACAAGAGAAAAACGGCCACTGTTCCAATAAATGAACCCAAAAAGAGAAGAAAAGGTTTTTGAATTATTGATAATGATCTGATGTTTAATAATTCATATGAACAAATCAGGGAAGGTGGGAAGTTATTAATGTTTTAAGTGGATAGGGTGCACCTTGGCCTACGGGTCTGTGGGCCTGCGAACTGACCGCTGGGCTGGGGCTGAGCAGGTCTATGGCGGGCCTATAGCCCTGGCGGGGAGAGGGTTCTAGAGGGTAGACCCCTCATTGACAGTAACACACAATTAATATTAGACACATGCACAACAGCACTCCGATTCAGAATGCACATATACAACAGTGCAGCCATGTGGTAACAATGAGGTTCACTGTCAGCTACTATAAGTAGATAAATATATATCTGTGTGTGTGTGGTTGTTAAGGTTGAGGTGTATATGTGTGTGGTTGTTAGGGTTGAGGTGTATATGTGTGTGGTTGTTAGGGTTGAGGTGTATATGTGTGTGGTTGTTAGGGTTAAGGTGTATATGTGTGTGGTTGTTAGGGTTGAGGTGTAATGTGTGTGGTTGTCAGGATTGAGGTGTATATGTGTGTGGTTGTTAGGGTTGAGGTGTATATGTGTGTGGTTGTTAGGATTGAGGTGTATATGTGTGTGGTTGTTAGGGTTGAGGTGTATATGTGTGTGGTTGTCAGGGTTGAGGTGTATATGTGTGTGGTTGTCAGGGTTGAGGTGTATATGTGTGTGGTTGTCAGGGTTGAGGTGTATATGGGTGTGGTTGTTAGGGTTGAGGTGTATATGTGTGTGGTTGTTAGGGTTGAGGTGTAATGTGTGTGGTTGTCAGGGTTGAGGTGTATATGTGTGTGGTTGTTAGGGTTGAGGTCTATATGTGTGTGGTTGTTAGGGTTGAGGTGTATATGTGTGTGGTTGTTAGGGTTGAGGTGTATATGTGTGTGGTTGTCAGGGTTGAGGTGTATATGTGTGTGGTTGTCAGGGTTGAGGTGTATATGTGTGTGGTTGTTAGGGTTGAGGTGTATATGTGTGTGGTTGTTAGGGTTGAGGTGTATATGTGTGTGGTTGTTAGGGTTGAGGTGTATATGTGTGTGGTTGTCAGGGTTGAGGTGTAATGTGTGTGGTTGTCAGGGTTGAGGTGTATATGTGTGTGGTTGTTAGGGTTAGGAGGTGAGACAAAAGTATACTGTTGCAGTTAAATAGTTGGTGGATATGCAGCTGGCATATGAGACATACACACCACAAAGACAAACACACACACACACACACACACACACACACACACACACACACACACACACACACACACACACACACACACACACACACACACACACACACACACACACACACACACACACACACACACACAAACACACACACACACCTCCCTTCCACACAGATCGAATGAACAGCCCAAAGAAACCATGAGCACCTGTGGAACCCCGCCCCACACTTCTCCCTCTCTCCCCTACCTCCCCTTATGTGGATCCGAGCGCTGCAACCCAGGTTGCCAGGCATCGACCACACAGTTGCCAAGGAGGCGTTGTGCATTATTAATGGAGTGTGCTCTGTTCTCCCATGGAGATGAACCACCCAACCTGTGCCAGGTCTGGTCCACAGACCATGACCCTTCATTAGTAATATTCAATCTATGGTCATTACTCATCACATAATGAATTATCTTATCTTATCCGATATGTGTTTTCACTCGAGGTAGAAGATCTAAAATCAGATTACCCTAACCTCCAATCCTAACTTTAACCATTATGGGATTTAACAAATGATCTGGCCCTGAATCACAGGCAAAGGTATTTTCCTGTACCACATTGCATGTTTTCCTATTTCCCCAGCTACCTGGAGGACAGGTGTTAACCAGCCGGCATCACTCACCTGTTGTGCCACTGGCGTCTCCGCCCTCTAAGTCTGTGTGACGCAGCTGTTCCCTCAGTCAGTCAGTCAGTCAGTCAGTCCACCCGGCTCCCTGTCCCTCTGTCTCTCTGTACTTTCACCATCTCTGGATCCTCCATAGGGTTCAAAAGGCCCGACAGCCTCCAGGACAAGCACGGTATAGAGACAGACTGACCTTCTTGGAAGTATTATCCATAGGCAGGTCTGCCAGCTCTAGTACTAACAACAAGAAGCTGAGCAGCATCCATAGCCAACACAGTAAAAGGACCCTAGGCCCAGCTTAGCTACACCAAGCCTAGCCATGCCTAGCCTAGCCTAGCCGCAGAGCGAGTGGGCACCTCTGCTTTGAAAGGCAAGCAGGAGAGCGTGTGAGGGAGAGAGGAGGGAGGCTGGAAGTTTATAGGTTCTCCTTCCCTGAACCAGGGGACTGGCTGGCTGAATAAATAATACAACAGATATTCCTCTGATGAAGTCTCGCCGCGCCAGTCATCATTATTTAATTGTTGCTGTAATGAGAGCAGAGCACCATCACTCCCTCTGCACCCCGGGCCACTCTGCCTGCCAGGTAGGTGGTAGAGTAGAGAGCTGCACCAGGCAGCCCTACAGGCACATACAGCCTTCATAGACAGACAAACCCCTCGTAGAGCACTTTGACAGGGACTTATATCTAATAACACAGAGTACTGGTCCAGGACGGAGATGACAGAGTCTCCTAGTGTATCCCAGCTGATGAGTCAGACAGTGCAGGTCTGACTCAGAGCCGCGTTGGTGAGAAACTCTGAGGTGCACGGAAGGTCACAAGACCCCCAACTACAGCAGCTTCAGACAACCATAAATATGTCACAACACTCTCATGACTGTGTGATGAATTGACTCTTCTCACCCGTCTCTTTCCCTTTTGGGGTGGGGGATGTCGATCGGGTGGTGACAGGATGTGTATTCTCACTCAGATCCCAGGGGGGGTGCTGTACCTTTGGGCTCTATCAGAGGAGGGTGACAGAGGGGGTCCCATAAGCCCCTGTCAGACGGGACTGGGTGCACGCTGCCGCCCAAGCGCTGTGGAGCAAGCCGAGCTCCGTTCTTTAATCCTGTTAGGACTGTGGAGGGGTGCGGCGACACACAAAGACAGCCCATCCCACACCAGCTGGGGTCCTATGTGTGTACCCCCATACACACAGATAGATGCAAACACACACACACACACACACCGCTCCAGCCTCCCCTCTGGGCTCCTGAAACCTGGTGACTGGAACAGGGTTAGACCAGGAGGACGACTGATATAGTGAGCCCCAACTCCCTTTCAGAAAGAGAGACAGACACAGAGAGAGAGAGAGAGAGAGAGAGAGAGAGAGAGGTAGCGATAGAGAGAAAGAGAGAGGGAGAGAGGAAGAGGAAGTGAGGGAGAGAGAGAGAGAGAGAGAGAGAGAGGAAGAGGAAGTGAGGGAGAGAGAGAGAGAGGGAGAGGGAGAGGGAGAGGGAGAGAGAGAGAGAGAGAGAGAGAGAGAGAGAGAGAGAGAGAGAGAGAGAGAGAGAGAGAGAGAGAGAGAGGGAGAGATTGGGCTGTATTACCAAAACACTATCTGTTGACTCCTCCATTCTCTCACTCATTAACCACATAATTAGTGTTCAAACAGTCCTAATACACACACACACACACACACACACACGCACGCACGCACGCACGCACGCACGCACGCACGCACGCACGCACGCACATACACACACACATACAAACACACACACATACACACATACACACCAATAATCAACACAGCAGGTATTTGATGAAGCAGGCTGCTGGTACAAACAACAAGAATATAACAAAAGAAGCAAGTGGAGCAATGTGTGTGTGTGTGTGTGTGTGAGTGTGTGTGTCATTGTGTGTGTGCGTGCCTATGTGAGCAGTGGGGTGTCTGAGTTGCAGTATTACTGAGACTGAGAGAGAGTAGTCAGCAAGCCCTCTCACCCCTACCCAATAATGACAGATCATCTCACAATGAGGAGAATCGTTCTGCCCCCCCCCCCCCCCCCCCCGCCCCCCTCAGCCCAACAACAGATCTGAGATCAAGACCAATAGTATTTCACTAAATAAAGAAGAATAATCAAGCAAGACAAACGCATGTGGATTTGTTTCATCGCTTTTCACTCTTTTTCCTCTTGCGTGTGTGTTGTGGAGTTGGGTTTTCAATTATGTAGATGTCATCCGACACATCTGTTTCACCATGGTTTCTCATTGTTGTCTTGTTTCCTCACTGTAGGGAGCAGAGCTAAAATAAAGCCACTCTCTGTTCTGTTTTCCACATCTTAGAGAGAAGACACCAGAGTAGATAGAGGCTCTGTCTCTCTGTTCTGTTCTCCACATCTTAGAGAGAAGACACCAGAGTAGATAGAGGCTCTGTCTCTCTGTTCTGTTCTCCACATCTTAGAGAGAAGACACCAGAGTAGATAGAGGCTCTGTCTCTCTGTTCTGTTCTCCACATCTTTGAGAGAAGACACCAGAGTAGATAGAGGCTCTGTCTCTCTGTTCTGTTCTCCACATCTTAGTGAGAAGACACCAGAGTAGATAGAGGCTCTGTCTCTCTGTTCTGTTCTCCACATCTTAAAGAGAAGACACCAGAGTAGATAGAGGCTCTGTCTCTCTGTTCTGTTCTCCACATCTTAGAGAGAAGACACCAGAGTAGATAGAGGCTCTGTCTCTCTGTTCTGTTCTCCACATCTTTGAGAGAAGACACCAGAGTAGATAGTGGCTCTGTCTCTCTGTTCTGTTCTCCACATCTTTGAGAGAAGACACCAGAGTAGATATAGGCTCTGTCTCTCTGTTCTGTTCTCCACATCTTAGAGAGAAGACACCAGAGTAGATAGAGGCTCTGTCTCTCTGTTCTGTTCTCCACATCTTAGAGAGAAGACACCAGAGTAGATAGAGGCTCTGTCTCTCTGTTCTGTTCTCCACATCTTTGAGAGAAGACACCAGAGTAGATATAGGCTCTGCCTCTCTGTTCTGTTCTCCACATCTTAGAGAGAAGACACCAGAGTAGATAGAGGCTCTGTCTCTCTGTTCTGTTCTCCACATCTTAGAGAGAAGACACCAGAGTAGATAGAGGCTCTGTCTCTCTGTTCTGATCTCCACAGTTTTGAAAGAAGCCATCAGAGTAGATAGTGGCTCTGTCTCTCTGTTCTGTTCTCCACATCTTAGAGAGAAGACACCAGAGTAGATAGAGGCTCTGTCTCTCTGTTCTGATCTCCACAGTTTTGAAAGAAGCCATCAGAGTAGATAGAGGCTCTGTCTCTCTCTCCCCTGTCTGACACATCAGAGACAAGAACAGGATTAATTGAAATGTACATTTCATTACTCTCCCCTTCCTTTCTTCACTGGAATATTCACATAATTTTGTTTGTTTATTTGTTTTTCCTTTGTTTCTCTGCTCTCTATTGTTGTAGAACAAATAATGTAGGTTTTGTTTGTATGCATTTTTGTATTCTCCTGCGATCAAAGATTGTATTGTTTGATGCCGGCTTCCTCAGAATTCCACACATTGTTGAGAAGTTTGGAGTCACAAAGTGGGGAAGTTGGAATGCAGGGACATGGAGAAAAATAGATGATAATTTACACAGGTCACAATCAATTCCCTGTCATCTTAATCTTCATCATCAACATCCTCATTATCGTCCTCCTCCACATCCTCATCCTCATCCTCATTGTCCTCATCATCCACGTCCTCATCATCATCGTCCTCATCATCCACATCCTCATCATCACCGTCCTCCTCATCATCATCGTCCTCATCGTCCTCATCATCCACGTCCTCATCATCATCGTCCTCATCATCATCGTCCTCATCATCATCCTCATTGTCCTCATCATCCACGTCCTCATCATCCACGTCCTCATCATCATCGTCCTCATCATCCACATCCTCATCATCATCATCGTCATCATCATCGTCCTCATCATCAATGTCCTCATCATCATCCTCATTGTCCTCATCATCCACGTCCTCATCATCATGGTCCTCATCATCCACATCCTCATCCTCATTGTCCTCATCATCCACGTCCTCATCATCATCGTCCTCATCATGAAACTACTCCTCGTCTTTGTTCATAAGATGTACACAACAGTTGGGACATTTCTCTCTGCCCTCTCTTTTTCTTTCCATCACCCTCTTGCAAGTAAGCATTTCGTCGGATGGTGTATAACGTGTATCCTGTACATACGACTAATACAACTTGAAACTCTCCTCCACCCCTCCCCTCCCAGGTCTGTGGCTTTGGCGGTCCAGGTCTGGGGACATGGGTCTGTTCTCAGCACGGCACAGCAGTGGCCCCTTGCCTCCGCACTCTGGAACAAGTAAACAGGCCTGTTCTTTAAAGCTTTTACACGTCAATCCTCCAGCACATTCTCTTCATGTCCAAGTGCTGTAGGGCTGACATGCATCATTAATGAGCACTCAGTTAATCTAGTGATCCATACCAGAATCCTCTCTTGCTCTCTTGGTCTCTCTCTCAATTAGCTAGCTGGGCCATGACAGATAGACCTGGCACAGAGAGGAACAATGTGGAGGAGAGGAAGATGAGAGAGAGAGGGTAAAGAGAGAAAACATTTAAAAAGAAAGAGATAGAGCTGGAATTGCAAACGTATTGATGGAGCGGAGGACCAACTTTTAAAGTGGTCCGAATGAACTTTCTAGAAGATGTATGTTTTATAGTGATGTATGGATACTTTAGGCTACGGTAGACAACATCAGCTAATACAACAGTGCTGTGATTGGGTCCCAGTGGAGTGAAAGCCTCACACACCATAACAAATGACTAACTGATTCAATGGATTAAACTTTGTACTGTAACAACAGGGCATCAACAGACACCCCTTTCCTCTTGTGTTAGATAGATGGGTTAATGGAGAGTACAGTAGACCTGCCCCTGAATCCCTCCTGTGTTCCCCAGCGCTTTAAAACATCCTGCTTCACTAAAACACCACCAATACTGTAACTGCATGTACATCCTGTCCAGGTCGCCTTACAGATCTGACCTCATGCATATTTTAGTGCTCTTTCGCCCCCAAACCTGTCCTGTAATGACGTTTCCCTGTGAACCATTCTGTTCCAGTGTACATCCTCGTCCCATGTTAGGGCAGAGGTGCTTAAGACCCCCACATCCTCCCTCTCTGCCTCTTTCTGTCAGTCCCCCCCCCCCCCCCCCTCATATGCCCACCCCACCCCACCTCTGACATGCTTGTCCCTTGGGACCTGGGGGGGGGGGGGGGGGGGGGGGGGTTGCCCACTGCCCCACTTTGGCACCTGCGGAGCCAGGTCAAGTACACAGGATCCCTCCATCTCCCTCTTCTCTGTCTCCCTCTGCTCTATCTCCCTCTGCTCTATCTCCCTCTTCTCTATCTCCCTCTGCTATATCTCCCTCTGCTCTATCTCCCTCTGCTCTATCTCCCTCTGCTCTATCTCCCTCTGCTCTATCTCCCTCTGCTCTATCTCCCTCTGCTCTATCTCCCTCTTCTCTATCTCCCTCTGCTCTATCTCCCTCTTCTCTATCTCCCTCTGCTCTATCTCCCTCTGCTCTATCTCCCTCTGCTCTATCTCCCTCTTCTCTATCTCCCTCTGCTCTATCTCCCTCTTCTCTATCTCCCTCTGCTCTATCTCCCTTTGCTCTATCTCCCTCTTCTCTATCTCCCTCTGCTATATCTCCCTCTTCTCTATCTCCCTCTGCTCTGGGAGAGAGGAATAGCCCCCTTCCAGCTTTGTATCTATAATTTGTGCTGTCAGTCAATGAAATATTTACCAAGAACCCTAAAGGCAATTACATTAAAGAGTGTGGTTAGACACCCCCTTCCCCTCAGCAGCCCCCTCCACGTGAACCTGCCGATTTGGTGAATGGTTACAATCTACAACCTTAGATTTTATACACCATCAATAATTCAACCTGCTTAAAAAAGAGGGGAAAAGGGGAGGAAAGAGACGTAGGGGATTAAGGGGAAGTGAGGTGTGTGTGTGTGTGTGCTCTTTTTGAATTTGTCCATTTGCTTAACGTAGCAGAAATGTGGTCTTGTGGCAATGTCTTTACTCTATTGTTGAGAGGTGGATTGTATAGCATTAAAATAGCAAACAGAATGAAAATGGAACAACATAAACTGTTATTGTAGTGTTTATGCTATGAGCAAGCCATGAGGGAGGGAGGGAGGGAGGGAGGGAGGGAGGGAGGGAGGGAGGGAGGGAGGGAGGGAGGGAGGGAGGGAGGGAGGGAAAGAAGAAGGGCGGGACAGAATGGACAGAGAGACAGTGAGCTGACAGAGAGTAAGAGCCCATTAAGAAACACTTTGGTATTTCAAGCAGATGCCAGAGCAGTATGATTCAGGACCAGAGCAGTGTGACTCAGGACCAGAGCAGTATGATTCAGGACCAGAGCAGTGTGACTCACGGCCAGAGCAGTGTGACTCGGGACCAGAGCAGTGTGATTCGGGACCAGAGTAGTGTGATTCGGGACCAGAGCAGTGTGATTCAGGACCAGAGCAGTGTGATTCGGGACCAGAGCAGTGTGATTCAGGACCAGAGCAGTGTGATTCAGGACCAGAGCAGTGTGATTCAGGACCAGAGCAGTGTGATTCGGGACCAGAGCAGTGTGATTCAGGACCAGAGCAGTGTGATTCGGGACTAGAGTAGTGTGATTCGGGACCAGAGCAGTGTGATTCAGGACCAGAGCAGTGTGATTCGGGACCAGAGCAGTGTGATTCAGGACCAGAGCAGTGTGATTCGGGACCAGAGTAGTGTGATTCGGGACCAGAGCAGTGTGATTCAGGACCAGAGCAGTGTGATTCGGGACCAGAGCAGTGTGATTCAGGACCAGAGCAGTGTGATTCAGGACCAGAGCAGTGTGATTCGGGACCAGAGCAGTGTGATTCAGGACCAGAGCAGTGTGATTCAGGACCAGAGCAGTGTGATTCAGGACCAGAGCAGTGTGATTCGGGACCAGAGCAGTGTGATTCAGGACCAGAGCAGTGTGATTCAGGACCAGAGCAGTGTGATTCAGGACCAGAGCAGTGTGATTCAGGACCAGAGCAGTGTGATTCGGGACCAGAGCAGTGTGATTCAGGACCAGAGCAGTGTGATTCAGGACCAGAGCAGTGTGATTCGGGACCAGAGCAGTGTGATTCAGGACCAGAGCAGTGTGATTCAGGACCAGAGCAGTGTGATTCAGGACCAGAGCAGTGTGATTCAGGACCAGGGACAGCGCAGATTCTAACAGAACCAAGTGCTCCCTCTCGCTGTCTCCCTCCCTCCCTGTCTCCCCCCCCACCCCCCTCTCTCTCTCTCTCTCTCGCTCTCTCTCTCTCACCAACACACATATGTGATGTTGACAGTGGGGCTGGCAAGTGTAACCGATGTGAAATGGCTAGCTAGTTAGCGGTGGTGCGCGCTAATAGCGTTTCAATCGGGTGACGTCACTCGCACTGAGACCTGAAGTAGTTGTTCCCCTTGCTCTGCAAGGGACGTGGCTTTTGTGGCGCGATGGGTAACGATGCTTCGTGGGTGACTGTTGATGTGTGCAGAGGGTCCCTGGTTCGAGCCCGGTGAGGGGACGGACAAAAATTATAGTGTTACACAGGCAATGGGTGTTAGGATTATTTACACAGTCATAATTTACAGTCTGAGAGCAAGAGATCAGGATCATGACGTAAATGTGCTTGTGTATTTTTTACTTCTGCCTGCCTGCCTGCCTCTCTGCTCCTTTCTGCCAATCCAAGTGTCTATTTATGTCTGTGTGTGTTTCTCTGCCTTTTAAGTCATTCTCTTTGTTTGTCCATCAGTCTATCCCTCTCTCCCTGTCCGTCTGTCTGCTCCTCTACAGCTGGGCGGTCCACAGCCAACAGCCTAGCCTGTCTGTTTGTCCCAGAGGAAAGCCTCTCCCAGTGGAGGTGATGTATATTTGATGAGCGGGTGCCGCAGTCCTGCCGGAGAGAAGAGACATTTGCTGGGGGACAATGGCTGCAGCCTGAGCCTGCTGCACCCCGACCGACACCATCACCACACTCAGGTTTCTGTTTCTGACTCACAGTCACATAGACTCCCTGTCCTATTATGGGGCTTCCGCTCTGAAAAGGCTGGGGTTTCACAGTTCTCTCTGTGTCTCCCTGACACGCACATGCAGGTCTGGGGTTTCAGATCCCCAATTAGAGCGATGGACGAAGCTCAGATAAGTAGATTTTTTAATAATACAGTAAGACTTCTTGTTGCACTTTTTCTTTCTGGTGCCTGGTGCTTGTTTCAATGGACACCAAATAAATGACTAGGTCATTGCTACTGTATATAACTATTGTTTCAGCATGTCATTTCTATGACAAACACCAGGTAAACAGCAGATTGTAAGCATAACAAGAAAAAAGTTATCTCTATTTGGTTTTCCTGAGGTTGTCTCATTACTGACATGATGTGTATAGCAGCAAATGTCAGGAGGAAAGCCCCTAGCCGTAGTTCTGTAAATGGGGTCCCTAGGAGAGCCCTACCCCACCAGGGGAAGGGAAAGACAAGGGCAGGGTGGGGGAACCATGCCTAGAGTGGGGGTCTATCTCCATCACCTCAGCCTTCTGGATATACGCTGTGATTGACAGGTCTTGCTCCATTGACCTGAGGTTCAACAGTAAATATTTCATCGTCCTCTCTGTGCTTCATATCCATTCTGACCTGTTTATTCTTTAATTGGGGATCCATACTGTGGTTCGAGCCACAAAGTAAATGAGCAATGATTAATTGATGTATTAATTGCTAGGAAAGCAAGGGAAAGGTGTCAGGGAGGATTATTGTGTGTGGTCGTCCATCTATTATTGATATAAAACAGGAGCCTCTCTGAATCCACTGTTCACTGGAGTTATTTCACTGGTATGATATTGATATTTAATTTCACTTTGGATATTACAAATTACTTTTCTTCACCTTATGCCATATTTACTAAAATGCAGGGACTAAAATGACTTTTTAAATTCGAGCTTTGAATGCTCATTTGAAATTTAAAAAGCTTATTATGAGGTTATTACAGAAATTGGGACATAGAATAAAATCCATCCTATCCATCAGAAAACACAGCAACCTGCGCAACGCGTGGTGGGCGTGTTGTCCGTATGACAACCAGCCAATACCATTGCACCTGTCAAAATCCAGACTCCAAACGCATTGCCTTGGAGTGGGTGTTGGTTTTGCCCTCAAGAGGTGTGGCTACACACACATTTCCCAGTAACATTTGGAGACAATAGGGAAAGGAGGCGGCGATTACCCATCTTTGGGGCGGGGCCAGGAAGACGTTATATTATAGGTGGCTGCTAGGTATCCATACTACATACAGCCATTTACAGCCAAAAGCAGAGGAGTCTGACTGGATAGAGAGAGACCTACAGGGGAGAAGACAGGAGGTTTAAACCTGTCATCATTACCATCACTACCATCACCTCAACCAACCAACCGACCGACCTTTCTATCAATTTGTTTAATCCTGAGACGATTCTAGTGACAACGGACCAACACGGAGCAAAACGAGGAAGACGGACAACGACCCTCACTAACTTCTGCAATCATGATGTCAATGAACAGCAAACAACCTTTCAGTATGCACCCCATACTGCACGAGCCCAAATACACGCCTCTGCAATCGACCTCAGAGGCCATCCGGAGGGCATGCATGCCCACTCACTCGGTGAGTTATCGTCACATTCAAATGATCCAATTAGCAATAATGAAAAGTAGCCTTAAATGAAGGCGAGCATGCATATGATATGGAGAATTGGGTGAAACCGAACACTAAACGCTTATACATTATATGCCAAATAATGTGATTTGCCTGATCAGATATTTCGTATTGCTCACATGTCAAACTCTTCTCATTCCAAGGTGCAGAGAAATTATTTATCTTGAAAGATTCATTCTTAACGAATAATCAAATGTGACGGTTGAATATTTGGATGATACTAGACTGATATAGTCTCTGAGTGATATGAAATTAACTCATCCGTTTGGATATTTGGACAATTTATTTTAAGAAATGTCTTATTGATATTGTCATTTTTATATTTTCACATTTCGAACCTCGTGCGTAATGGATGCGTAATCCAAACTGTGATAATATATTTCCCATCATTCCCATCTTAAAAACGTTATCCATAGGTATCCTAAACTATTTGAATGGTGCCTGTATGGGGAGCGTTATTAACCGTCCCCCTCTCTGCCTCCCCTGTTCCTCTCCATCTCACAGCTGCAGAGCAACATCTTCGCCGGCTTCGATGAGACTTTACTGCAGAGGGCGGAAGCGCTGGCGGCGGTGGATATCGCAAAGAGCCACCCTTATAAACCAGACGCAACCTACCACACCATGACCACGATGACCAGCATGGCCTGCACCCCCACCTCATCCTCGGCCCACCTCCACCACCCGTCCGTGCTCACCTCGCACCACCACCACCATCACCCCCATCACCAGGGCTCTCAGGGCCTGGATGGCGACCTGCTGGACCACCTGACCCCCGGCATGTCTGTCTCCCTGGGAGGGATGCCCGGCTCCGACGTCTGCTCCACTGCCTCCCATCCACACTCTCACATGTCCGCCATAAACCACATGCAGCAGCACCACCACCACCAACAGGCAATGAACATGCACCCCCACAGCATGGGCTCGCACACCTCGCTGGGCGGCGGCGTGGACTCAGAGCCAGACCCCCGGGAGCTGGAGTCCTTCGCAGAGCGGTTCAAGCAGAGGCGGATCAAGCTGGGGGTGACGCAGGCGGACGTGGGCTCGGCCCTGGCGAACCTTAAAATCCCCGGGGTCGGTTGCCTCAGTCAGAGCACGATTTGCCGGTTCGAGTCCCTCACCTTGTCTCATAACAACATGGTGGCCCTGAAACCCATCCTGGAAGCGTGGCTGGAGGAGGCGGAGAGGGCGCAGCGGGAGAAAATGACCAAGCCAGAGATTTTCAACGGAGGAGACAAGAAGAGAAAACGCACCTCCATCGCTGCTCCCGAGAAGCGCTCCTTGGAGGCATATTTCGCCGTGCAGCCGAGGCCCTCGTCTGAGAAGATTGCAGCAATAGCCGAGAAACTGGACCTGAAAAAGAACGTGGTCAGGGTGTGGTTTTGCAATCAGAGGCAAAAGCAGAAAAGGATGAAGTTTTCTGCGACACACTAGGAAAATACAGAGCAAAACTTTCCTCGAATAGACAAATCCGAAGCAAATAGGCAAACGGCTAAGGTCCATCGAGGCTAGCAGACAAGATGTGTTTCGTTACTTTGAATTGGGATAAAGACTTGAAAACCAACATCCACCGGGGCAAAACGTATACCTTTTGAAATTGAAAACTGAACATCGATGAATACAATACAGTGAAATAGGAGATCGACATCATTAAACTCCATGGAGGCGGAAAAGAGAAAACCCACCTCTTAACTCATGGCAATTATTGTACAAAAATGGAAATCGAATAATAATTGTTATTATTCTCTTGAGTCAGAATAACTATTTTATATTTATCATTGTACATATTTGTGAATAGGCTACATTTCACCTGTGTGTGAAGAGCGCATCGAATTCGTTCTTTTTTCAAAAATCGAATTGTTGTTTGCAGAAGATAACTGATGCTTAGGGCGTAATGTTGTCATCATTGTATGTGTCTCAGAGACGGTTGGCTCTCCGTAACACGGGGGTATAGTTGTAATCATTCATTGCATGGTTTACTTGTAGGGCGTTAGCTGTGAGTTAATAGCTCTAAAAACCCATCTGAATGCATTGCAATAAGAGAGCATACACACGGGCAATCGCACGTACACGCGGGCATACACAGTATAGTCTACTATCTGTCTACCTCATTACGCTAGTGTTGGCACATTCATGGTCATTTTGGACTGTAGGAGTATAAAACACAAAAAACTAATCGTTTCTTCGTTTTTTTGTTTTATCCACCAAGTTATGGTTGAATTAGATGACTCACAGAAAGTAAACATGGTGTATGTCTGTACTAATTTCACTGCAATGATGCTTTGACAATCAAATTATTTTGAATAATTACTTTGTAAAACGTCCATTTTATGTCCTCACATGAAAACGAAAATATTTTTGTTCTTTTTAAAATTATTATTATTAATAATAATATTAATATTGGTCAATTAATGGAAATATTGGTTATGTTGTATTCCCAGAGTTCAGTGCACTTTGTAGATATTCTAAACATGAGGAATTGTTGACTTATTTATATTTTTTACCGTTTTACTTAGTTTGGTTTATTATTATTTACCTATTTATTTATTTTAACTTAACTTATTTAAAATACAACGTATATTTCATTTGTGAAGGTGTGCTTAAATGTGTCTGTGTAAGCGACAGAAACTAAAATAAACCATGCACGTTTTACCTCATCTTCTCCTATCAGTTTTTTTGAAGTAAATATATCAACAGTCTCAATTCGATGTCTGTTCGTCTGTTAGAGCATCTGGTTCATTGAAATGGGAGAACACACTCGGGGTGGGAGGTTGACGGATCAGTTGTGGAACCATTTTAAGCTATTTCTGAGTAGGCTATGGACAGGACTTTATGAAAGCTACGGCAATGATCAAATCAAATGATCATATGAATGATTCAATTCGATGTTGATCAATGTTTACTTTCTTGTGCTCCTTTTGAATTCACAATCAGTTTTTTTATTGATCTGATTGAATAAGAAATAACACTTAGTTAGAATAAGGAATCATTGGGAGGGCATATATTAGTCCATGTGTTATTATGACGTTACACTTTTCCCTAGTACCTATCGAAAATACCACATCAAACATTAAGAAGAAAACCATTTATTCCTCGGACGTCAAAATAACTTTGAATTAGACCAAGTCTCGTCATAAACTGGGGCCTTCAAGGGTTTAGGTAATGAACGTAAGGACATCAGACCAAATACACTTTGCTTTCAATTATTTAAAGTTAAACTGAGGATGGCACCATAAAATGTTTAATAGTTTATTTATTCGTTGATGCAGTAAGATTTAGGCCAATAAGACTGGACTATCACTTTGAAGCAAACAACATTTAGAGGAAAGTTCAGAATGTAAAGTTTACTACAACCGTTGGAGTAAATGCATTGTTAATCAATCAATTATGAATATCAGCTTCTAATTTATTTTGACAAGTCCTTTCCACATGTGTGCATAATCATTGAGTCCCAGCTAGTTCATCCCGACCCTGCAGTCCGCGTGGAGCCTCTGCAGTCAGATGCGAAAGAGGAGAGACATGACAGACGTTGACTGACAGTTTATCAGTCCAGAAAATGTCAGGGGTTCCAGGGCTCTCCCTCGTGTTCAGCAGGTGGTTTCATGCCTGTAAAACTCGTTATTAATGAATAATAAATACCAGCTGTTATGATACTATTGATTTTTGTATGTTTGTTAAGAAGGAGATCTCCTCGCGCAGAAGGAAATGGTAGTGTTGTCCAACACGCGCCCGGGTCCTCTCCCCTCGGAGCAATTCAATACAATCATTCTGTTAGCAGACGCAACTTTTTGATGTGACACATCAGGAGGGTTGCCACTAAGGACGAAATAGACTGGGGTGAATGAGGAAATGTTACAATAGAAATAATGATACAAAAAAACACAAAAAAAACAATAGCAGCATAATATCACTAACAGCAGCTACACTTAAGCAATACAATCAAAATAGCTTGTTGCAAAAGATATAGGCCTATGGAGCCACCCCAGATTTGTCCCCTAGGGGGCTTTGCAGCCCCTACATCTCAAAAATATTAATTAATATTTCTCTTACAGTCAATTGAGTTAATAGCCCATAGCATTCCAAAGTTCGAGCTGAAAGTCTGGCACCAGCGCTACTATCGCCAATATTACCCATATTGCTGCCATTTTAGGTTACTCAGATTAGCTCAATCGCCAATTTCTCAGCCTCTGAGTGTCACAGGAACACAACATTTTGAATGAATAACAAAAAAATCATGACAACTTGCTATGAAAAACATTGATCAAAATAACTTTAAAAACATGAAAACAGAAACGTCTATCAAATTTGACTAAATGCATGTGTAAATTGTTTGTAATATCTGCTTATTTTGGGGAATTTGAATAATTTACTTGTGCGTTACAGAAGGTTATTTCAATAAAAAGTGTTAGACAGTATCTTTACAATCATTAGCAATTTGGGGTAAAAAAAAATACACCATGTGGGCGCTTTTAAGCAAAACATATGTTGGCGCTTTTAAGGGTTATTTAAACTATTACTGGACTCCAAAGTTCTGGTATATAACAGGCTTTAAATGCAGACTTTTAATTCTGAATATTGCATTCAGGACAGAAACTCCTCACCCATAGCCTATAATGAATGTGCTTTCTCAATATTGACAAATATTTTGCCCTACTATGGAAAGGCATGTGCCGGTATGTTGGCCTAACAAAGAATGTAGTACATCACTGCGTCAATTACTTATTTATAATTTAACCGTACTCCAATTGATGCGTATAAATGATATATAAATAACAATTTATAATCAAGGTTAGCTGTGTATCGAGTTGAACTGTTGGAGTTGGCTCTGGAACAGCAAGTATAAGATATAAATGGAAGAATCATGAATAATAACTTTATCAAGCTATCTGGTCGGCAGTCATGCAGTTCAGGATGTAGCCTACAAAATGCTTAAAAAGATTATTAAAAATACAATCATTTTTAGATCACTATACTCTGGCGCTCCGAGTCACTGTTCTAAAGTCATAGTGCATGCTTGTTTCAGGGGTGACCTGGCTGCTCTTTAAAGGGAAATCCCACCCCTTTTCAAACTCATATTCATTATCTCCAGCACAATACCAGTGTCTACATATGTGAAAAAGGCACATTTCGAGGTTTTGTGGAAACACATATAAAGTTCAAAAGTTATACCCCATGACATCATCAAAAGTTAAACAGTGATTTTCAAAAGCTATAAGATTCATGGTGACATGGGGAACAAGAAAATACCCTCCCTCTGGCTACAAACTCATTGCAGGTTTTGAAAATCACTGTTAAAAAAACAACGTTTAATCCTACCCTGTGATGTCACAGAAAAGCATTTTTTATGACCTTTCTTCTTATCTTTTTAATCACAAATCATAGAAATGCGCTGTTTTCACATAGACACTGGTTTAGTGCTGGATATAGAATATGAGGTTGAAAAGTAGCGGAATTACCCTATAAGTACACTATTAAAATAGCCCACATAGGTTACTGTTTGTTTTTCATTTGTCCTATAGACCTGGGTAATTGTAGGCAGCCTATAGTAATGCTCGCTATATAGCCTATGATGTTATTTGCATATTCCGAGCCCTATAGTCCAAACCTGCACTGAGAACCCCGTTGATTCTATCCGAGGCCTAATTTGTCTCTGCCGAGTGGAGCAGATAGTCCTGGATGAGTGAATCCCAGGACAGTCCTCGTTAATTGTGTGACTTAAATAATTAACACGTGGAAGGCCTTATTGTCTCGTTTGTGTTTTCCTGTACAATCCAAAACAAGAGCATTGCTACGCAAATCAGATTCCTTCCTCTCAAACCGGCAGAGGCTGATGTGAACACACTCGGATAACTTTTGTCAGCCAATGTTGGTAAAGGGCACGCACACAACAACACACAGTTTCAAGCACATAGCTTCATCACCAATACACTGTATATGTTTATTTTTATTTTGTATGATTAGGCCTAAAATACAGAATTGCTGATATTGGTATGTTTGGATGCTAGATTCAATTATAAGGCTAACATTTGTTTGGCCAAGACCATTATATTACAAACATGATGCAATCAACTGCCGCTGCTACACCTTCACATCCCACACTGATCGAATAATGTCTGCCAAACCTCAATGTGATGATTTGTTCATAGGGGAATTCAGGCTATACGGCTACACTCAGCTGAATACACCTGCCAGTCTACATCTTCAGATTTGCATGGCCTTTAAAAAGCATGTACATTATTTACTAACCATTCAAAGAAAATAACATAAGCCTATGATAGATGTCAAATATGCGGAGTGAAAAACGACACTTTCAGTCTTGCGAGTGTATTTTGTAACAATGCATTATAAGGGATAAGACTGCGCAAACATATAAGCATATAATTCTACACTTTAGGATTCATCCCCCTGGTTCCTCTCTGACTAGTGTTTCCCATGAAGCGGAAAGCACATTTTCATAAATAGACCTTGGCCAAGCGCTGCGTATGAAATTTTAATGAAGCCCGAGTCTTGAGTGCAGCGCCAGGGCCTTGGAGATTCGTTGCTCTGTTACATTACTATGGCTTTCTCCTCCCTCGCAAACGCACACAGCAGCCACTGCTGCAGCGCGAGGCCGGCTGCACTATTGACAGCCTGGTTAGGGGAGGGGGCTGATTTTCGGTATTTTCTTCGAGTGTCTTTCTTAAGGGGCAGCCGGTCACACACACACACACACACGCGCGCGCGTCATTGGAAGTGTTCAATCCCAGCGATGCAATATTTATCAGCGACGTTAATATATAAACCCCGCGTTCATCAGCTCGTTTGAGGGCTTAGGCCTACATTTAGGCAGGCAAAAACACACTAAACGAGAATAATATGGAAACCTGCACCATTGCTGCGAAGCCACGAGAACATGGGTGTTTTGCCTGTTGCGAGGGCAAGAAAGGAGGCGCATAGGCCTGGCTCCACTATAACGCGCTGATAAAATGCTTTGCAGGAATGGAGGTGAGACTAAGTGGAGATCAAATTGATGTTGACAATATGAACAATCGAATATCTTTGTAGCGTTTGTTGCCTCTGGTTCGAATAAGAGGGCATAAAATAAATAACAAATAGGGCCTATGAATAATTTGATCTCTCCCGAGCATGTCAAGACACGCAATATGCTGAAAATATGCATATTCGACAGCAATTAAAACATGGCGTCATAATAGGAAACATTGTATAGCAAATCAAGCCTAATTAACGTCAGGGGCGGGCCAGGCGGCTGATCAAACGCGGGAGTTATGAGTTTTAATGGGCTCAGAACATCCCAAATAATGTTGAGGGAAACCTTATATGCGTCTCATTCTGAAAGAACAATGTCTTTATTGTAAATCAACAGATCTCAGGGAAATGAGGCCGTATTCCACTAGGTCTAAAACTGTAAACTGAGTAAACATTTACATATTTTAGTAGACGCTCTTATCCAGGGTGACTTACAGGAGGAAGTATGGTTAAGTACCTTTATCATGGGCACATAGAGAGATTTTTCACCTAGTCGGCTCGGGGATTCGAAACAGCGACCTTTCGGTTATTGGGCCGCTAGGATATACTTGCCGACATACAACAAACAGACAAAATACAGTCACTGTAGAATGAATAAACTATAAGGAGGTACATGGAAAAACGAGTTTAACTACTTAATACTTATAATAATATTGCCTAACTAATATGAGGATCAGAAGCCTTTTAAATAATTATATGAAGACATATTTCCGATAGGCCTAATAAATGTCTTCCTTATCTCAAACTAAAGTGTATGCTGGACGCCATTGACAAATCATAAGGCTATCTTTCAATTATGAATAATTAGAAAATATGATCAATATTTCAAAACAATTTAAAACTGCAAAGATTCTGGGATACACAACATCAATTGATGACATGCTCTTAGTCTATCCATTCAAATAATGATATCGAGAGCATAAAAACACACAAGACTCCAACTCAATGACAATATCTCTTTCTCTGCTACTCAAACAGGTTCAGATATTTAAGCCTTGGTGGGACTCTCGTTCAATGACCCGTGTGTGATGTAGACGTTCATGCGGCTACGCAAAACTTGGAGCGCCAGCATTATAGGTGAAGAGTTAAAGGCTTGGGAAGCATGTTGATTTTATGGGGATGGATTCGGGACTGCACCGGAGTATAGGATCTTTCCATACACACTGAAACTGGAGATCTTGCTTATTCCACAGGCACTCTGCGAACCACATAGGCTGTAGGCCTAGCAGCATTCGCAAAGCAGGGATATAATCAGTGACAGGGAGGAGACTGAGTTTGGCCCATATAACAAGAAAGGTATATAAATGCTTACATTAGTTATGTGGGCTAGAACTAAATATTTTTCAAGCAACACCACATTTTGTTTGCAGGTAAAAGTACGTTAAAATGGCTCTCAATTAATGTGTGTGTGTTGTTTTATTTTTTTATTTTTACAAATACATGAAAATATGCTGCACCAAACAAGTAAAATAGAAAACAAAAATGAAGAGAATAAAGAACAAGGTGTGAAATAGATTTAGGCGAAATGTATTCAATATGCATAACATCATCTTTAAATATTAATAGAATAACAATACGAACTATTATTATTGCTATTATTAGTGCATGCATCAATATTGCTTGATATTGTCTAGATAATTCAGCACCTAGTTATAGCAACTATAAGACATCCACACTGCCGACCAGTGACAGCAACGTGCTGGAACGAACTTCAGGTAAATACACACACACACACACACACGAAGAAATATTTTTTGAATTTTTATATAATATATAATAGAATAGAGTATATTATATCCTTATTCCTCAAGGCCAGTCACCATTAAAAAAACTTGCACGCTCTTCATGTCACTTAACATACAAATAAAGTCAATACATCATGGAGGTGGGATGGCAGGTAGCCTAGTGGTTAGCGCGTTATGCCTGTAACCGAAAGTTTGCTGCATCGAATCCCTGGGCTGACAAGGTAAGAAAATCTGTCGCTCTGCCCCCTGAACAAGGCATTTAAGGCACGGTTCCCCGGTAAACCGTCTTTGGAAATAATAATTTGTTCATAACTGACTTGCCTAGTTGAAAACAGGCGCAATTTTAAGTTTGTCCACCTTAGTCAGAGACCACTTTCGTGGGAAAAGAGCAGGAATTGGCTTTTGTAGCTTTTCCAAACAATGTCCTCCAATGGTGCGACTGCTGTCGGCATCCAAAGATTATTCAACTTGAAAAAACGCTTGGATGACAGCAGTGGCGTAGTCTATGGCGATAAGGATATAATTTATTATTGATCTCTACATAACGCATTGATGTGAATCACACTGCTGCTCTCTAATTTAGCTTTTTTGTGCCTTACGGATTGTGGATGGCTGTTCACAAATCTAAATGTATTTAAAAGTTTAAGCTGCCTAAAGACCTCCATTGTTTTTGAAAGCAGTGGACAGTTAGAGAAAAATGCGCTCGTGCAACAGCTGCATAGTGTGGATCCCAGCCTATGGAATGAAAGTAGGGCTTTTATTACTCAATTTAATGCTGATAAAAACAAATACCTCCATAGACCTAATGGACACATGCTCAAACTCACACACTTTGATAGACTTAAAGGGGCAATCTGTAGTTGCTACATCCGTTTATGGACTTATAAATTACATATATTAATGTAAAGATATAATTTCATCTTATTATTTATTAGTAAACATTTTTTTTGATTGCGATGGGTTAGAAGAAGCCTACATAACCAACCCATAAAGTACAATTTAACGTCCATGTATGGCCAGCTATGTAAACTTTATAACATTGATTATCCTGCAATAGATGTTGTTCAATTGGTAACATACCTTTTTGTTTTCTTCTAATGCCTCTTAAGAGAAAAGTAATCTAAAAGTAACTGAATGTAATCAGATTACGTTAATGAGTTTGGGTTATCCAAAAGTTACGTTCCTGATTTCAATTTTGGACAGGTAACTAGTAACTGTAACGGATTACATTTAGAAAGTAAGCTACGCAACCCTGCCTATAGGCAGGTCTATGATTAAATTCAAGAACGTTTCTGATATCGAGTACTAAAAGGCCTATGAATGACCAGGTAAACCTTTAAGAATAAACATATTCGATTATTTAAATATGGATGCATTGTACAACATAATAAGTAATTAATGTCAACGAATTTCTTCTGCTATAATGTAATTTAGGTGTCTTGGCTAAAAACTCTTACCGGATGCTGCTTTATTTGGTTATAATAGAATGCTTACTCTTCATTGGTAACCCAGCTTATAAAGCACTCTATTTGATCAATTTGAATATTATAACCTAACATTTTTGAAAACGTATGAATTAGCTAGGCTTTCTACATATGTAGGCTACTTATTATGGTCGCAGTTAAAAATATTACAGTATCACATGCAAAAATTAGCAACCACATAAATCCCAAAAGCAGCCCAAATATTTTCGCCCGAAAGGGAATGTGACTAAAAAAACTGATCTAAATTTGAACTCCGATTGAATTTTAAGAAATGTGTTGAAAGTTCAAAGTAATGTGTATAGCCTTCTAATCATATGTCATAAATAATGTATTATAAACTGACAAGATGCCCCAGTCTACCACCGTCCGGTGCAACATAAACCCCGTTTACAGCCGGACACCAGCTAAACACATCCGTTTAGTTAAAGTACAATTTTAATGAAATTAAATTAATTGAGGATGGTTATTTCTGGTTAAGCATCTCGGAGTAAATAGATGCAGTGAGGACTGACATCCTCCTCTCATGTGCTGAAAGGCCATGCTATCTCAGGGCAATCGATACAAATTCAATGAGCTGCTAAAGGAATGTTCAAGGGTTAGTAGGCACATAACCATGAATATGAAAATATAGGTTATATACTGTAGATAATTAAACATATCAACATTAAAATAACGTCCTATTATTTAAAACATGTATTAGGTTATTTACATACATCTCTATAAGAATGTTTACAATTAGAAAATCATGATATCACTATCCGTTTGAATAGAAAAATAGCAGATATAAACAATAATTACAGTTTCAATCGGTACTCTTTAAACGCACCACACTGACAGAACCCAGCACTGTGTGTGTATGTGTGTGTGTGTCTGTGTAAGGAGCTATGTGTACGAGGCTGTGGGGGGGGGGATATTCGTTCTCTGTTGGCCACATTTCTCTGCCCTATATATTTCCGCCCCGCTTCCCATAGGGAGAGCCCAGCTCATCCAGCCCAGGCCAGCCCGGCCCGCCTGCTTGCCTCTGCTTCTGCACTGCTCTCAGCTAGAGGGAGAGCTGACCGGTTGAAGAAGCGCTACTTTCTTGTCTCCGTGATGAATAATGCAGAACTCGGAGGCCAGCAAATTTCCAGTGAAATACCAATTTGATTAACCAATGTTTCCACCCTCCGCCAGCTCCACTCAGTGCAGGGGAGTTGGACAGGATCAGCAAGCACAGCAATTAGAAGAGGAGAGCCGTGTGGTCAGCGCAGGGTCAGCGGAAGATACGGCCAAGTAGTGTACACACAAATACTGCCTCTTTTACATATATCTATCATAACAACCTGCTCTGACAAAATAATAGGCCTACACTGAGTCCATACTATCACAGTAACAGCAATAAAAGCACTGTTAATTTAGCAATTCAATGGTTTGAGAAGATTTAAGAATTTTGAGGTGTTCCTTTGCCTTTGGGAAAAGGGTGATAGGTCTTTGTAAATTGAATGTATACTCACTTCTTCAGACCCCACTACACCACTGGTAGGCCAGCCCGTTGATGATGGGATGGAACAGGTTATTTGCAGGGCCTACTTTGCAGCAGAAGTGGTATGCCTCCAACCCGACTCATACCTATATATGAAATACATATCTGAAACCTGACGAATAGAAAATAAACAGGAAGAAAATAGAATTGGGGTAAAGAAAATTGACAAGGCTTTGGCAAATTAGTGAGGTTTGAGAACATAGTCATGAAGGTCTAATTTAAAAGCCTTGTGTCCGAGTCGTTTGCATCTTGAAATGTGAGTCTGAGGTCTGATGAGGCATCTGAGTGTCTTGGGATGGATGATTTATACATATAAAAGTGAATTCTGGCATTGAACCCCACCGTTGGTGATTCAATACCAATCTTACATTTCGTTTCAGTTGCATCAGCATCGTGCAAATCTGAAACCGCTTTAAAATTACATTTAATATCTTTGAATATGTAGCGAAGTTTTATTCTAATTCTTCCCCCCCCCAAAAAAAACTAACATTGCAAAGTGAGTCAATCGAATGTAATAGGCCCGATGTTAGTCCTCGGTTATGGGGATTCTCATGAAATACAACCAAGAGACACATTTCACTCAAAATAAAGGCTACCTAAACTAAAATAATCTATCACGTTATGTTTGTGCTGTGTATCTGTCCATAGCTCACATTGTAAAGTAATTATTTTACACAAGTGCTCTGTAGGCTAGCTTATAGGCCAACAGAAAACGTACATCTGGAAAACAGATATGAGCTATAGAGATACTGAGGTCACCTCGGGCAGGGACCATGCAGATACACAACAAACAACACCAGAATAAACAGGTTGAATGGAGGGATGTAAAACGTGCTCCTGTGGCTTTTAAGCCCTGAACAAAGCCTGACAGGTACAGTTGTCTCCCAGGCTGCTTGCCACCCCCAAGACCAGAGCCAATTGCATGCAAGGAGCAACGAGCCATCAAGCCACATTCAAATAGAGCCAAACACTTTACCCCTACCTATATGTACATATTACCTCAATTATCTCGACTAACCTGTACCCCAGCACATAGACTCGGTACCGGTACCCCCTGTATATAGCCTCATTATTGTTATTGTACTGTGTTACTTTTTAAAACGTTCGTTTATTTAGTAAATATTTTCTTAACTTATTTACAATTTGATTTGATTTGATTTGAGAAAGCTGAAGCCCAGAGGAAAACATATAATATAGCATCTTTCAAAATTAATTCAACTTTATACTGATATATCACTGATATTATATCAGACTGATTTGTTGTAGATAAGCAGTTATATATGCTGGTTTTTAGCTTGCATAACTGATGTGTGCATAATTATAAAGGACACTTCATGTTTTGTGGATAATATTTACATTTACAGAGCTCCACTCCTGACAGGCTGATCAGATTATTGTTCAGCCTTAGAGTTTAAACAGATTCAATAGCAGCCTCAGAGGCTGATAAGTCAGGATGCTGCATTGTAGGCTGTTTCATGAGCAAAGGTCCTTGCAGGCATAATAGCATTCAAAGTGCCTTACATGCATATCTGATCCAGTGGTTGAGCTCTATTCCCGCTAGGCTGATCAGATTCAATAGAAGCCTCAGAGGCTCATAAGTCAGGATGCTGCCTTGTAGACTGTTTAATGAACACATTTTTTTGTCTATCAATGTGAATGTGGTCAAGACTATTACCTGACCTTAATTGTAGTCATTCTTCAATCAATGATTGGATGTACTACTTGCTTAGTTAAATAAAGATTAAATTAAAAATACTACTTTGTTTCACTATTGTTTTTGTATTTCTCTTATACAGTAGATGTGTGATGGTTGATCATGACATGAAAGAAATATGGAAATCATGTATCCATGTACTACAAGTAAATATCATGAAACTGTCTGACAGCCTCCTTTCAAAATTCAGCATCACAATTATTAATTTAAATATTTACATATGAAAATGCTTGTCAGGCTAATTGCCAGGCTAATTGGTTTACATAGGATTGTAGTGATTGCAATTTGGAAGCAATTTAAATGGTCATGCCCTCCCGAGTGTAGGCATGGCCACCCGAGTGTAGGCATGGCCACCCGAGTGGAGGCATGGGCCTCCCGAGTGGAGGCATGGGCCTCCCGAGTGGAGGCATGGGCCTCCCGAGTGGAGGCATGGGCCTCCCGAGTGGAGGCATGGCCACCCGAGTGGAGGCATGGGCCTCCTGAGTGGAGGCATGGGCCTCCCGAGTGGAGTCATGGCCACCAGAGTGGAGGCATGGCCACCCGAGAGGAGGCATGGCCACCAGAGTGGAGGCATGGCCACCAGAATGGAGGCATGGCCACCAGAGTGGAGGCATGGCCACCAGAGTGGAGGCATGGCCACCCGAGAGGAGGCATGGCCTCCCGAGTGAAGGCATGGTCCTCCCGAGTGAAGGCATGGCCACCCGAGTGAAGGCATGGTCTCCCGAGTGGCGCTAGAGGTGTCACTACAGCCCTGGGTTTGAGGCACTGAGTTTGAAGGTAGAAATTGCTCCCAAGGATGAACCAGACTCGTGGAGATCTACATTTTTTTTGATGTCTTGGCTGATTTCTTTTGATTTTCCCATGATGTCAAGCAAAGAGGCACTGCGTTTGAAGGTAGGCCTTGAATTACATCCACAGGTACTCCTCCAATTGACTCAAATTATGTCAATTAGCCTATCAGAAGCTTCTAAAGCCATGACATCATTTTCTGGAATTTTCCAAGCTGTTTAAAGGCACAGTCAACTTAGTGTATGTACATTTCTGACCCACTGGAATTGTGATACAGTGAATTATAAGTGAAATAATATGTCTGTAAACAATTGTTGGAAAAATGACATGTGTCATGCACACAGTAGATGTCCTAACTGACTTGCCAAAACTATAGTTTGTTAACAAGAAATTTGTGGAGTGGTTGAAAACTAGTTTTAATGACTCCAACCTGAGTTTATGTAAACTTCAACTGTTTATACAGTACTGTCAAAAGTTTGGACACACCTTCTAATTCAAGGGTTTTTCTTTATTTTTAGTATTTTCTACATTGTAGAATAATTGTGAACTTATCAAAACTATGAAATAACACAGATGGAGTCATGTAGTAACCAAAAAAGTGTTAAGAACAAATTCTTATTTATAATGACGGCATAGGAATAGTGGGATAACTGCCTTGTTCAGGAGCAGAACGACAGATTTTTACCTTGTCAGCTCGGGGATTCGAGCTAGCAACCTTTGGGTTACTGGCCAATCCTCTAACCACAAGGCTACCTGCCGCCCCTTTCAACAGGACAATGCCCCAAAACACACCTCCAGGCTGTGTAAGGGCTATTTTACCAAGGAGAGTGATGGAGTGCTACATCAGATGATCTGGCCTCCACAATCGCCCAACCTCAACCCAAATGAGATAGTTTAGGATGAGTTGCACCACTGAGTGAAGGCCAACAAGTGCTCAGCATATGTGGGAACTCCTTCAAGACTGTTGGAAAAGCATTCCAGGTGAAGCTGGTTGAGAGAATGCCAAAGTGTGCGAAGATGTCATCAAGGCAATGGGTGGCTACTTTGAAGAATCTCAAATATAAAATATATTTTGTTTTGTTTAAATAAAGGTTAAAACAAAACATTATACTAAGAGAAAACCAGATGGGATGGTTTATCGCTGCATAATGTTGTGGTAGCCATGCTGGTTTAGTGTGCCTTGAATTCTAAATAAATCACTGACAAGATCACACATCCTCCTCCATGCTTCACGGTGGGAACCACACATGCGGCGATCATCGTCCACCTACTCTGCGTCTCACAAAGACACAGTGGTTGGAACCAAAATCTCAAATTTGAACTCATCAGACCAAAGGGATCCCAGAGCAGTAGACACTAATGAACTACCTTCCAGTGCATGTCTGAAATAGTACTCACACACAAATACTTAATGTTTTTAAATGATTTCTTTATTCAAATCAAATCAAATAACATTTTATTTGTCACATACACATGGTTAGCAGATGTTAATGCGAGTGTAGCGAAATGCTTGTGCTTCTAGTTCCGACAATGCAGTAATAACCAACGAGTAATCTAACCTAACAATTCCACAACTACTACCTTATACACACAAGTGTAAAGGGATAAAGAATATGTACATAAAGATATATGAATGAGTGATGGTACAGAACGGCATAGGCAAGATGCAGTAGATGGTATCGAGTACAGTATATACCTATGAGATGAGTAATGTAGGGTATGTAAACATAAAAGTGCATAGTTTAATGTGGCTAGTGATACATGTATTACATAAAGATGGCAAGATGCAGTAGATGATAGAGTACAGTATATACATATACATTATATTAACAGTCTGATGGCCTTGAGATAGAAGCTGTTTTTCAGTCTCTCGGTCCCTGCTTTGATGCACCTGTACTGACCTCGCCTTCTGGATGATAGCGGGGTGAACAGGCAGTGGCTCGGGTGGTTGTTGTCCTTGATGATCTTTATGGCCTTCCTGTGACATCGGGTGGTGTAGGTGTCCTGGAGGGCAGGTAGTTTGCCCCCAGTGATGCGTTGTGCAGACCTCACTACCCTCTGGAGAGCCTTACGGTTGTGGGCGGAGCAGTTGCCGTACCAGGCGGTGATACAGCCCGACAGGATGCTCTCGATTGTGCATCTGTAGAAGTTTGTGAGTGCTTTTGGTGACAAAAGCGCCTTCTTCACAACGCTGTCTGTGTGGGTGGACCAATTCAGTTTGTCCTTGATGTGTACGCCGAGGAACTTAAAACTTACTATCCTCTCCACTACTGTCCCGTCGATGTGGATAGGGGGGTGCTCCCTCTGCTGTTTCCTGAAGTCCACAATCATCTCCTTTGATGTTGTTACCTACCCTCATCACCTGGGGGTGGCCCGTCAGGAAGTCCAGTACCCAGTTGCACAGGGCGGGGTCGAGACCCAGGGTCTCGAGCTTGATGACGAGTTTGGAGGGACTATGGTGTTAAATGCTGAGCTGTAGTCGATGAACAGCATTCTCACATAGGTATTCCTCTTGTCCAGATGGGTTAGGGCAGTGTGCAGTGTGGTTGCGATTGCGTCGTCTGTGGACCTATTGGGGCGGTAAGCAAATTGGAGTGGGTCTAGGGTGTCAGGTAGGGTGGAGGTGATATGGTCCTTGACTAGTCTCTCAAAGCACTTCATGATGACGGAAGTGAGTGCTACGGGACGGTAGTCGTTTAGCTCAGTTACCTTAGCTTTCTTGGGAACAGGAACAATGGTGGCCCTCTTGAAGCATGTGGGAACAGCAGACTGGGATAAGGATTGATTGAATATGTCCGTAAACACACCAGCCAGCTGGTCTGTGCATGCTCTGAGGACGCGGCTAGGGATGCCGTCTGGGCCTGCAGCCTTGCGAGGGTTAACACGTTTAAATGTTTTACTCACGTCGGCTGCAGTGAAGGAGAGTCCGCAGGTTTTGGTAGCGGGCCGTGTCAGTGGCACTGTATTGTCCTCAAAGCGAGCAAAGAAGTTATTTAGTCTGTCTGGGAGCAAGACATCCTGGTCCGCGACGGGGCTGGTTTTCTTTTTGTAATCCGTGATTGACTGTAGACCCTGCCACATACCTCTTGTGTCTGAGCCGTTGAATTGCAACTGTACTTTGTCTCTATACTGACGCTTAGCTTGTTTGATTGCCTTGCGGAGGGAATAGCTACACTGTTTGTATTCGGTCATGTTTCCGGTCACCTTGCAGTTTCGCGCGAATGCTGCCATCAATTCACGGTTTCTGGTTTGGGAATGTTTTAATAGTTGTTGTGGGTACTACATTGCCGATGCACTTTCTAATGAACTCGCTCACCGAATCAGCGTATTCGTCAATGTTGTTGTTGGACGCAATGCGGAACATATCCCAATCCACGTGATCGAAGCAGTCTTGAAGCGTGGAATCAGATTGGTCGGACCAGCGTTGAACAGACCTGAGCGCGGGAGCTTCTTGTTTTAGTTTCTGTCTGTAGGCTGGAAGCAACAAAATGGAGTCGTGGTCAGCTTTTCCGAAAGGAGGGCGGGGGAGGGCCTTATATGCGTCGCGGAAATTAGAATAACAATGATCCAGGGTTTTACCAGCCCTGGTTGCGCAATCGATATGCTGATAGAATTTAGGGAGTCTTGTTTTCAGATTAGCCTTGTTAAAATCCCCAGCTACAATGAATGCAGCCTCAGGATATGTGGTTTCCAGTTTACATAGAGTCAAATAAAGTTCGTTCAGGGCCATCGATGTGTCTGCTTGGGGGGGAATATATACGGCTGTGATTATAATCGAAGAGAATTCCCTTGGTAGATAATGCGGTCGACATTTGATTGTGAGGAATTCTAAGTCAGGTGAGCAGAAGGACTTGAGTTCCTGTATGTTGTTATGATCACACCACGTCTCGTTAATCATAAGGCATACCCCCCCCCCCCCCCCGCCCCTCTTCTTACCAGAAAGATGCTTGTTTCTGTCGGCGCGATGCGTGAAGAAACCAGCTGGCTGCACCGACTCCGATAGCGTCTCTCGAGTGAGCCATGTTTCCGTGAAGCAAAGAACGTTACAGTCTCTGATGACTCTCTGGAAGGCAACCCTTGCTCGGATTTCATCAACCTTGTTGTCAAGAGACTGGACATTGGCGAGTAGTATGCTAGGGAGTGGTGCGCGATGTATTCAGACAAAGGGTGGGATGGGATACCCTATGGCTCCTAACGATGCTAATTTGTATGTGGGTTACATGGAGTAACAGTCAATTTCAATCCTCTCAAAAATGTTTTCTTGCCTAACAATATTATTTGGAAACGGTACATTGATGATATTTATTTTCTATGGAGGGGTGATGCAAAACAGCTCCAGGCATGCCATGCTTTTCTTAACTCTTGTTCTGAGCACCTGAGATTTACTATGCAATCTGACACACATCAAATCAGTTTCCTTGATCTTCTGATTTTGTGTAAAGATAATGTTCTATACACTGATCTTTACAGGAAACCTACTGATCGTAACAGTTTGTGGAGGGCTGATAGTTGTCACCCGCTTCCCTTGAAAAACAGTTTTCCCTAAAGCCAATTCTGTCGAATCAAAAGAATTTGCAAAAAACTATCAGATTTTGACAGAAATATGGCTGAGATGCAAAGAAAATTCAAGGAGAGGGGGGTACAAAAATGGTCAGATTAATACTGCCATTAAGAAAATTCAAAACAAATCGAGACATGATCTCTTTCAAGGACACTCTCGCAAAAAGAAGCATTCTTGCATTCTAATTACCCTCTATTTGTCACGTTCTGACCTTAGTTCCTTTTTTATGTCTTTATTTTAGTTGGCCAGGGCGTGAGTTGGGGTGGGAATTCTATGTTGTTTTTCTATGTTTTGTTCTAGTCGTTGTATTTCTATGTGTTTGGCCTAGTATGGTTCTCAATCAGAGGCAGGTGTCGATCGTCGTCTCTGATTGAGAATCATACTTAGGTAGCCTGTTTTCCCACTATGGGTTGTGGGTAGTTATTTTCTGTTTAGTGTTTTTGTTTTGCACCTTACAGAACTGTTCGTTTGTCGGTTTGTTGTTTTTGTTCAGTATTCATTTCTTTATTTTAATTATTATGAATATGTACCACGCTGCACTTTGGTCCTCTTCTCCTTCCACCAACGACAACCGTTACACTATTCAAAGTGCTCTGAACAAATTAAGGGAATCGTTCACAAACATTGGCACATTCTAAGATCCGATAACAGTATAGGTAACACATTTTCAGACCCTCCCTTGAATGTATTCTCACGGGGCAGAAACCTCAGATCAATTGGTAAACTCTGATTTACCACCCCAAAATATCCCTGCATAATGTCTATTTGCGTCTCTACCGGATGGAAACTACAAGTGTAATGGCTGCACTCAGTGCAATGGCACTTACAAATGTAGATCCTTCAAACACCCCCAAACAGGGAAACAGATCCCAATCAAAGGTATTATCACGTGCTCCACTAAGGCAGTGGTGTTGGAGTCATGCCTGACTCCATCATGAGTGAACAGGAGGGGACTGAGCACGCACCCCAGAGGGCCCCCCGTGTTGTTGCCTACCCTTACCACCTGGGGGTGGCCCATCAGGAAGTGCAGGATCCAGTTGCAGAGGGAGGTGTTTAAGTCTAAGGGTCCCTAGCTTAGCGATGAGCTTTGTGGGCACTATGGTGTTGAACACTGAGCTGTAGTCAATGAATAGCATTCTCACATAGGTGTTCCTTTTGACCAGGTGGGAAAGGGCAGTGTAGAGTGCAATAGAGATTGCATCATCTGTGGGTATGCAAATTGTGGTATGTAAATTGGAGTGGGTCTAGGGTTTCTGGGATAATGGTGTTGATGTGAGCCATGACCAGCCTTTCAAAGCATTTCCTGGCTCCAGACGTGAGTGCTACGGGTCAGTAGTCATTTAGGCAGGTTACCTTACCTTGGTCTGCTTGAAACAAGTTGGTATTACAGACTCAGACAGGGAGAGGTTGAAAATGTCAGTGAAGACACTTGCCAGTTGGTCAGCGCATGATCGAGTACACGTCCTGGTAATCCGTCTGGCCCAGCGGCCTTGTGAATGTTGACCTGCTTAAAGGTCTTATCGGCTGCGGAGAGCATGATCACACTGTCGTCCGGAACAGCTGATGCTCTCATGCATGTTTCAGTGTTACTTGCTTCGAAGCGAGCATAGAAGTTATTTAGCTCGTCTGGTAGGCTCATGTCATTGGGCAGCTCTCGGCAGTGCTTCCCTTTGTAGTCTGTAATAGTTTGCAAGCCCTGCCACATCCGACGAGCTTCAGAGCCGGTGTAGTACGATTCAATCTTAGTCCTGTATTGACGCTTTGCTTTTTTGATGGTTCATCGGATGGCATAGCAGGATATCTTATAAGCTTTCGGGTTAGAGTCCCGCTCCTTGAAAGCGGCAGCTCTACCCTTTAGCTCAGTGTGAATGTTGCCTGTAATCCATTACTTCTGGTTGGGGTATGTACGTACAGTCACTGAGGGGGCGACATCCTCGATGCACTTATAGATAAAGCCAGTGACTGATGTGGTGTACTCCTCAACAGGGGCGTGAAAAAAAAACTACCGGGCCCCTGTTTTGCGAAATCCAGTGTCTGACTTCTGTTCATTTGCTATGTCATCTTCAGTCTCATCAGGGAAACCTTTATTTTGTACACGCACTCCATTGCGTGTCTGAAAGGCGGTTAAGACAGCAACCAGTCTTTCCTTGAGAATCGCCCATCGCTCTGAGCTGGCACTGAACAGATTGTAAAGGCGATTCACACAGTCAAAAAAGGTTGATACTTCTGGGCACGACTGAGCTGCATGTACACCCACAAGATTAAGAGTATGGGAGGCACAAAGTGAGTATGTGGCCAGTGGATTATTTTGCAGTATGTGTGCTTGAACTCCCTTCACTTTCCCTGACATACTGTATTTGCACCATTATCATAGCCTTGACCACGGCAATCTGCTATGTCAATACCATGCCCTTCCAATGCACTCAAAATCATTTCATAAATGTCACTGCCTGTCTTTCTAGTCAAGTCTTTAAATTCAAGAAAACGTTCAATAATTTCCCATTCACCTGTTCCCTGAACTTTATATTTGTGTACATATCTCACCAATAATACATTTAGCTCATTATGGGAAATGTCTGGAGTTGCATCACATATAACCAAGTAATAGATTGCATCTTCTCTTTCATAAAGTATTGTTTTCAAAACACTTTGACCACATATTCCTATGAACTTGTTTTGTCTCTCAGGGCTGAGGTAATGAGTCAGTCGTGCTCCTTTCTTTTTGTCCCTGACTTTCTGTAAGTGCTCACGTAATAGCGGGTCATAATCTGACAACAGTTCCAGTAAGCCTAGGTAATGTCCATTATGGACATCATCAAGATTGAGTGATTTCCCCCAGAATGGCAGATTCCTAGATGCTAAGTACAGTGTCACATCCAACATCCTTTCTAGAAGTGCTCTGTTTTTATACATTTCTGACTGGACTTGTTTCTGCAGCTGACTGTCTATACCTGTAGCTGTTGTTACGGTATGGTGCAAATTCTTCCATTTCCAGTAACAGTTCTTGTGAGACACACCATTCTCATGCTCTGGTAGTTTGTCATACATTCTCCGCCATTTCACTGATAATATCTTATAGCCATCGTTACTATTCAGAGAACTGGGGGATGGTTTACTTTGCTCATGAGAAAAAAGAACACATGGAATGCAATATAATGCCTTTACACTCTTACTATAAATAAGTCAGTCTCTCTCACCTTTTCTCTTCCGTTTGCTCACTTACTGTACTGTAAATAGTTGGTGTCTGGGGGCATGATTTTATACAGTTCTAACTCCTCACCACACCTGTTGGCTAGTCTGCGAACAATAGCTTCTCTTTCATGGTCTTGTACTTTCTCTGGCCACAGTGCTGGATCATCTAAAACCTCATCTTCCTCACTTCGAATCTGTCCAAATGCTTCCTTCCCTTATTACTTGCTTGTTCAATCTCTTCTGTCACTCCTTCACTGGCACTGCTGCTACTCTTTAACTCCTCTTCCTCCTCCCTGCTCTCCTCTGCATCAGAGTCTGTCTGACAGCTTTCTGCTGAGATTCTGCCTATCTGGGGCTCTCTAGTCAAACTAGGGATGATGACTCAGTCAAGTGTTGCCTAAAATAACGCTGGCTCAGGAAGCCATACTTCTTTTGCTAGCTAATAACATTAGGTTATTAGCTAGCTAACAAGCATCAATTAACTAGCGTTAGCTAGCACCAGCTAGTTAGCACTAGCTAACTAACACCATTGCACTTGTTCCGACTTACTAAAGTGAAGCTCAAAATAGGAATTGGCTGAACAAACCATCAATGAATTAGCTAGCTAACGTTAACTATCTTTAGCCAAGTTAGCTGTCTGGCTAGCTCGGTCAAGTCTGGGTCAAGCCTGGGTCGCTATTCGCTTCTAGGTTGACGATTCTCAGTAAACGTGCCTATAGTATAACTTCAAATCACAAAATATTTTACTTTCAATGCAAATTCATCATGAACTAATAAATGGCCTCTTTTTCATTGTAAGAATACTCACCTTTCTCTCACCGCTGCCACTTTCTTAATGCGAAGGTAGAAAAATGGCGCCCAAAATCATTTCAACCTGTACTTATCAAAATATCCTGGATATTCCAATTAACACAGCTGAACAACTTGAACTCTGCGATTGAACAGCAGACTCTATTGTTAATTTACACTCGTGGTGTTTCTCCTGTAAAATTCAAAACTGGAACATCAACACTTTGACTCCAAAATCATTAACACCCAAATTGTAATAATGGCGATTTTGCTGTTCGGTAAACCACCCACAGTTGCCATTTCATTCATTGTTAACAGACTGTCCTTCAGATTCTCAGTGCATGATCAACCACATAGGCCTACTTCATTCTCAGTGCATGAGCAACCACATAGGCCTACCTCATTAATAGGAAGTGATGTTGGTGAGAAAAAGTATTTTGAACAGAAAGGAATATATAACAGCCCATTAGAGAGCCAAACTCTTAAATTAGGGCAGAGATTAAGATGAAGCAGTAGCCTACATGGTCTAGATGACCAGACATATTTTATTCCTACTGAATGTATTACCTCAAAAGGGTTTTGGCAATGAAGCCATTTATCTACTTACCCAGTCAGATGAACTGTGGATACCATTTTTATGTATCTGCGTCCAGTGCCGTTTCTAGACATAAGCAACCACTTAGGGGGCTCCGGCCGCTAGGTGCCAAATAGTGTCCACCTGCCAAAAAGTCCCGCCTCATTCCCGCTATGTAAACAAAGCTGATTTCTGCGACAATTTCACTGCTTAAACAGGTTTTGTTTAGCTAATAAGATGAAAACATTACTTCAAACTACTTTTGGGTACCTTGTTAACATTTCAACAACATGAAATCCATGTCTTAAACGCTTCTACGTTTCGGAAATAGCAAAGCAAATGTTTAATCTGCTTGACACATTAATGTTACTTACCTTACAGATCACAAAGTCGGCTAATTTCTGCTCCATTCATATGCAAATATGTTTGGTTCATACACTAGCTTGTCTGGCTGGCATGTTTTTATTTTGAGCTTCCCTCCCCTTGTCTATACTGAAATAATATTATTTCAGTAGTCCTCTTTTATGTGAAAATGTGTTCTATCTTGCTTAGCTCATTATTACATCATTGTGGTTGAATATACTGTACATGTTTGTAAATGATACAAGACAGTTACATGTGCTATGTACAGTGGCGTATTTAGGTATAGGTGACATGGGCAGCCGCCCAGGGCAGCATCCTACCAGGGGTGGCACGGGACGCCCGCACAAAAATAGGGATGTTCGCCCAGGGAGCCATACAAGCTAGAACCGCCACTGGCTATGTACTTACCAACCAACTTACCAACTTTCACACAGCCAATGTCTGCAAGAAAAAAAATCTTGATATAAGTTAAAAACATTATTACAACATGATTAAGATTATTTGCAATATCACACAATTTACAACAAGATGTAATAAAGTAAAATACCTACCATCTTGAGGTGGGTAGCCAGCCAAGCAGTGACAACAAGGGTGGGGGAAAACAACATCAGACCAAACAGATGATGGACGACAGACACGACTGACACACAAATTCACACACATTGACGACATGAGACAAACAAGACACATGAAAGGCTGCATCTCCTGCACCGGGAAAGCTCCATACCTTCTCTCATGTACTTCCGGCAAAATCAATGGATGCTGACCTCTGTTGTATAGGGCGTGGACACCTTGGTAGGCCTGGACTTGGGACACCTGGATGTGGGACGCCTGGACCCAGGACGGGGACTGGAATTGGGACTGGGAAATGGTGCTTGGCGCCCAGCCTTAAAACAAGACTAAATGTGTTTTCTCATGGATTTCTGATGGTATCGTGCCATGGAGGGTTCCTCATCACTGCAGAGAGTAAGACTGCAATAGCAAAACATTGGTCTGAATTGTGACACGCTTACCGATCATGTGCCGTGGTGAAACAACTTTGATGGGTTTCAACTCCGCCGCCACAGTCTTCACCCTCTCAAACTTCTGACAGGCTAGACAGGTACTGACCTTTAAGCACAAAGTGACACATTTTAACATTGTGTTCTCTCTGACATGACATTCACTGAAAGCATAATAAAAATAAACAAAGGGTTATTTCACTAACCCATCTGTCCACATCCTTGACAATCCCACGCCAGAAGAAGCGTAGGTTGATTTTGGCAGTCATGCGCTTCACTCCGAAATGGCCAGCATGCATCTCGGTCAGCGAAGCCTCCTTTTCCTCCTTAGTGAAAATCACCCTCCTGTGTGGCTGGCCATCCTTCCGCTGTAGGAACATGTGATTGCCTAACAAGCAGTGGTGTAAAGTATTTCATTAAGTAAAAATACTTTAAAGTACTACATAAGTCGTTTTTTTGTGTACCTGTACTTAACTTTATTTATATTTTTGACAACTTTTACTTTTACTCCACTACATTCCTAAAGAAAATAATGTACTACTCTTTACATTTTGAGTGCTTAGTAAGAATTATCCAGTTCACACACTTATCAAGATAAAATTCCTGATCATTCCTACTGCCTCTGTGTCACGTTCCTGACCTGTTTTCTCTTGTTTTGTATGTGTTTATTGGTCAGGGCGTGAGTTTTGGGTGGGCAGTCTATGTTTTCTAGTTCTATGTTGGGATTTTGTGTTCGGTCTGGTATGATTCTCAATCAGAGACAGGTGTCTATCGTTGTCCCTGATTGAGAATCATACTAAGGCAGCCTGGGTTTCACTTGTGTTTTGTGGGTGTTTGTTCCTGTGTCAGCGTTTGGGCCACACAGGACTGTTTCGGGTTTGTCACGTTTGTTGTTTTGTATGTTGAAGTGCTTTGTTGTTTTGTCATTAAATAATGAACACTTATCCCTCAGCATCTTGGTCCGATCCATGCTCCTCCTCGTCCGAGGAGGAGAACGACATTGACAGCCGTTACAGAAACACCCACCAAAACAGGATCAAGCGGAGTGGAGAAGGAAGGCAGGAACAACAGCAATGGGGAAAAGAGGAATGGACTTGGGAGGAGATCCTAGACGGTAAAGGACCCTGGGCAGAGCCAGTGGAGTGTCGCCGCCCCAAAGCGGAGCTGGAGGCAGCGAAAGCGGAGAGGAGGTTGTATGAGGCTAAAGCAAGGCAGAGCGGCTGGAAGCCCGAGAGGCTCACCCAAAAATTTCTTGGGGGGGGGGGCTAAAGGGGAGTGTGGCGAAGCCGGGTTGGTTACCTGAGCCAACTCCCCGGGCTTACCGTGGAGTGAGAGGGCGTCGTACTGGTCAGACACCGTGTTATGCGGTAAAGCGCACGGTGTCCCCAGTACGCGTGCTTAGCCCAGTGCGGGCTATTCCACCTTGCCGCACTGGGAGGGCTAGGTTGGGCATCGAGCCGGATGTCATGAAGCCGGCCCAACGTATCTGGCCTCCAGTACGTCTCCTCGGGCCGGCGTACATGGCACCAGCCTTACAGGTGGTGTCCCCGGTTCGCCTGCATAGCCCAGTGCGGGCTATTCCACCTCGCCGCACTGGCAGGGCTACGGGGACCATTCAACCTGGTAAGGTTGGGGAGGCTCGGTGCTCAAGAGCGCGTGTCCTCCTTCACGGTCCGGTAGATCCGGCGCCACCTTCCCACCCCAGCCCAGTACCATCAGTGCCGACACCACGCACCAGGCCTACTGTGCGCCTCAGCAGGTCAGAGTCGGCCGTCTGCCCAACGCCGCCTGCGCTGCTTGCCTGCTCAGCGCTGCCCGAACTGTCTGCCTGCCCAGCGCTGCCCGTCTGTCCCGAGCCTTCAGAGCCGTCCAGCCAGGACCAGCCAGAGCCGTCCAGCCAGGACCAGCCAGAGCCGTCCAGCCAGGACCAGCCAGAGCCGTCCAGCCAGGACCAGCCAGAGCCGTCCAGCCAGGACCAGCCAGAGCCGTCCAGCCAGGAGCTGCCAGCCAGTCAGGAGCTGCCGGAGCCAGCCAGCCAGGATCCGCCAGAGCCTTCCGCCAGCCAGGATCCACCAGAGCCTTCCGCCAGCCAGGATCCGCCAGAGCCTTCCGCCAGCCAGGATCCGCCAGAGCCTTCCGCCAGCCAGGATCCGCCAGAGCCAGCCGCCAGCCAGGATCCGCCAGAGCCAGCCGCCAGCCAGGATCCGCCAGAGCCAGCCGCCAGCCAGGATCCGCCAGAGCCAGCCGCCAGCCAGGATCCGCCAGAGCCAGCCGCCAGCCAGGATCCGCCAGAGCCAGCCGCCAGCCAGGATCCGCCAGAGCCAGCCAGCCAGGACCTGCCAGAGCCGTCCAGCCAGGACCTGCCAGAGTCCCTCAGCCAGGACCTGCCAGAGTCCCTCAGCCAGGACCTGCCAGAGTCCCTCAGCCAGGACCTGCCAGAGTCCCTCAGCCAGGACCTGCCAGAGTCCCTCAGCCAGGACCTGCCAGAGTCCCTCAGCCAGGACCTGCCAGAGTCCCTCAGCCAGGACCTGCCAGAGTCCCTCAGCCCGGAGCTGCCGTCCCTCAGCCCGGAGCTGCCGTCCCTCAGCCCGGAGCTGCCGTCCCTCAGCCCGGAGCTGCTGCCCCTTATCCCGGTGCTGCCCCTTATCCCGATGCTGCCCCTTCATTTAGGTGGGTTTAGTTGGAGGGTGGTCATTGGGAGGGGGATACGGAAGCGGGGAGTGACTATGGTGGGGTGGGGACCTCGCCCAGAGCCTGAGCCACCACCGTGGTCAGATGCCCACCCAGACCCTCCCCTAGACTTTGTGCTGGTGCGCCCGGAGTTCGCACCTTAAGGGGGGGGTTATGTCACGTTCCTGACCTGTTTTCTCTTGTTTTGTATGTGTTTATTGGTCAGGGCGTGAGTTTTGGGTGGGCAGTCTATGTTTTCTAGTTCTATGTTGGGATTTTGTGTTCGGCCTGGTATGATTCTCAATCAGAGACAGGTGTCTATCGTTGTCCCTGATTGAGAATCATACTAAGGCAGCCTGGGTTTCACTTGTGTTTTGTGGGTGTTTGTTCCTGTGTCAGCGTTTGGGCCACACAGGACTGTTTCGGGTTTGTCACGTTTGTTGTTTTGTATGTTGAAGTGCTTTGTTGTTTTGTCATTAAATAATGAACACTTATCCCTCCGCATCTTGGTCCGATCCATGCTCCTCCTCGTCCGAGGAGGAGAACGACATTGACAGCCGTTACACTCTGATCTGGCGGACTCACTCAACACAATTTCTTAGTTTGTTAATCATGTCTGAGTGTTGGATTGTGCCCCTGGCTGTCCGTAAATTTAAAAAACAAGAAAATGGTGCCGTCTGGTTTGCTTAATATCAGGAATTTGAAATGATTTATACTTTTACTTTTGATGCTCAAGTATATTTTAACAATGACATTTACTTTGGATACTTCAGTATATTTTAAACCAAATACTTTTAGACTTGTACTCTTTCTATTAAGGTATCTTTACTTTTACTCAAGTATGACAATTAGGTACTTTTTCCACCACTGGGGATGTGAACGTGGGGTTGGCGGTTGCCTAGACAGGCAAAGCTGTGTCAGTCTCTCTAGAAACTAATTAGCCCAATTAAGCCTTGGAGTGCTAGCATTACTGCTGGAGAATGCTTCTTTGCTCTGCTCTGCTCCAGCCTCCATTAAGTGTGTGGAATATGCATAGTATGGCAGATCGAATATTAATAGCTTTTATTGGCTTGATACTAGCATATTCATGAGCGTCACCTAATGGACTAATGGGGGTTCAACATTGACAGATGGACAGACAGCTTCTGAGGGATAGACTCACTGTAGGAGTGTGTTTTACCACATAATGACTTGCTCTTGTTTATTTAAAGTGGCCCTCCAGTCACCTTTTCACCTACCTAATTTTACACCTGATTTACTTAACAAAGGGTACATCACAATAGGTGGTCCAGGTATGTCATGATCTACCAGCTCTCCCAGTCTGACATCAGAATTATCCATGTTTATCCATGTTTATCCAATTATCCATGTTTATCCAACATTATCCATGTTTATCCAACATTATCCATGTTTCTCAAACGTAACATTTTGAAGTTGTTCCAAACATCAAATTTTAAAGTTGTTTAGGTTACATTTAGACTTTAAGTCTGAATTTTTAAGGTTGGGGTTAAAAACCTCTTAAATGTAATGGCAAAATGTAGATTTCCACCTAAATAGACATACCCAAAAGAAACTGCTATTCATGTGTAATTACGTGATTCTGACATGCAAAAATGTGGTATATTTGGAAAGAAGACATCTGGGAGATGAGGAAATGATCAGAAGATAGATAGGAGTTACATAGTTCAAAATGCCCAAGATCAAGCACACACAAAATAGCCATTTAAAAAAAAATATATTTTGAAAGTCAACCTTCATTGACAAGCTATAAGTTCATTATTGATGAGTAGAGCTGTAAACACATCAGATGGCTTCCACAACATGTGAACAATATCCCATTTTTTTTTGTGATAGCCCTAACAACTAGAAATGGGCAGATGTTTTAGTAAGTGGGGTCAGGTGTGGTTAAGGGACGTTTCCAAGTCTCCGAGCCAGGAAGCAATAGTTTGCGTTACGCATAAAAAGGTTCTAGGCCTTTCTTTGTCCCACCCAGGTCAACTGCATATCCCTGGAAAGCTTGTCATTGGCTACAAGACTGTCAAGGTGCCATAGTAGCCAATCCCCTGTGTGATGGATGCCTACAGCACGTAAGTAGGCAACATCATATTGTTGATGCACAAAGATATTGTCACTTGGTGGTCATTCGATTTTGCTATTAAGTAATACATCATCAGATAACATTGGCAATAGGCTAGATTTGTTCAAACCAACCTGATGTTTAAAACTTCTTATGGATCAGTGGGATGCTAAGCGTCCCACCTCGACAACTTCCGGTGAAATTGCAGAGCGCCAGATTCAAATTAAATTACTATAAATATTTAACTGTCATGAAATCACAAGTGCAATAGATCAAAATAAAGCTTAACTTGTTGTTAATCCAGCCGCCGTGTCAGATTTCAAAAAGGCTTTATGGCGAAAGCAAACCATGTGATTATCTGAGGACAGCGCTCAGCATACAAAACATTACAAACAGTAACCAGCCAAGTAGATTAGTCACGGAAGTCAGAAATAGCAATACAATTAATCACTTACCTTTGATGATCTTCGTATGGTTGTACTCACAAGACTCCCAGTTACACAATAAATGTTTGTTTTGTTCAATAAAGTCCCTCTTTATATCCAAAAACCTCCATTTTGTTGGCACGTTTTGTTCAGTAATCCAATGGCTCAAATGCAGTCACAAGAGGCAGACGAAAATTCCAAATAGTATCCGTAAAGTTCGTAGGAACATGTCAAACGATGTTTATAATCAATCGTCAGGTTGTTTTTAGCCTAAATAATTGATAATATTTCAACCGGACAATAGCATCGTCAATATTAAAGAAAAACAAGAAAGGCGCACTCTCGGGATTGCGCACCAAACAGGTTGGGGATTTTCCACTGGCCTCTCATTGAAACTGCTCATTCTCCCTCATTTTTCAGAATAAAGGCCTGAAACAATGTCTAAAGACTGTACACAGCTAGCGGAAGCCATAGGGAACGGAATCTGGGTCATATCCCTTTAAATGGTGGATAGGCTTTCAATGGAAAAACACCCATTTCAAAATAATAGCATTTCCTGGATGGATTTTCTTCAGGTTTTCGCCTGCCATTTCAGTTCTGTTATACTCAAATACGTTATTTTAACAGTTTTGAAAACTTTAGAGTGTTTTCTATCGACATCTATCAATTATATGCATATCCTAGCTTCTGAGCCTGAGTAGCAGGCAGTTTACTTTGGGCACACTTTTCATCCAAAATTCTGAATGCTGCCCCCTATCCCCAAAAAGTTAATTTGATACCCCCATGTAGCTATAGCTCAAACACAGACCGAATCAAAGCTTACCTTGTAAGATGTTTGCTGTTTGGTGAAAACATTGTGTAAAATTCATATTTGGACTCTCGGGGCTGGTGATCAATAACGGTAGGTCACAGGCAGACAAATAAGATATCCTCATGATTTTTGGAGTCCCGGCTTTCAGTGTGTATCAATGTATTCCGTGTTTTTTTTGGTTTATGCTTCACAACGCTAACCAGAGTGTAGGTAGCAGCCATCTTGAAATTAGGTCATCGGCTTGGCCCGCCCTTATAAATTAGTATGCCCATATATGGTAGTAAGTCACACAAAAGATTTGAATGCACCAATCAATAGCCAAGATACTCAGCTTTGAAATAAAAAAAAATCTAATAAGGTCCCCAAATATGGGGACTTTACATTTCAGGCATTAACTAAAAATTCTTAAGGTTAGGCATTAACTCTGAATGGTTAAGGTAAGGGTTAAGGTTTGGGATAGGCTTAAAACCAAAATATATAAAAAATACTTTTTATCATTGGATTCAAACTTGGATCCTTTGGAAACAGAGGCAGATGCTTCCACCACATCCACCATCCCTGTTCACAATCACCTAGCAAAACCGAAACCTACTTGAAGGTAACAGCGGGTGGAGGGGCTTAAAGGGGGAGGCCAATGACAATGCCCTACTTGTTGAAGTTACCCTTTAGTGTGTGTACTTGCTTTTCAAAAGTAAAAGTTCAAACACCCCTACAGGACATCTGTAAGATACATAGATTTAAATGCAAAACCAATCTACTCCACTACAGGCTCCTCAAATAAGTGCAGAGTGTCTGTAATATGATGGTTATAATGTTGAACAATGGACCGCACATCTAGTTAAACAGTGAGGGTGCAATAAAGAACATGGTCCCTTGATATATCCCCCTGACACTGTCAGTTCACATATTTCCTGTTGCACAAATCCTTCACTCCATCGGGTACAGGAAAAAATAATAAAACCAACATCAGCTTGTAAACTTGCAAGCCAACATTTCTGCAGTCTGCTGGGTGAAAGGTAGGGTGTAGAGAGGGGGCTGCCTACTTTCCTGCGTCAGCCCCATCCAGCTTCATCCCCAGGCCATGAGCGGTGGGATGGGAGAGGGGTATAGGGAGGGTGGAGTGGGTGTAGTGCACCGGCGGTGAGCGGGAGGAGGACCAAGAGAGGAGTGAACGTCCTCCCTGATTAACTCTGGCCTGTGTGAGTGCACTAATGCATCTCTCTATTAGCATGTTTTCCTGGATGCCACAGGCAGCGCCGCTCTCCTTCCTGCTTGACATGTCACTATTCATATCAATCACACCGCCTCCTGGCATGTGTGTTTGAATGTGTGTGTGAGAGAGAGAGAGTGTGTGTGAGAGTGTGTGTGTGTGTTTGAGTAAGTGTGAGCAAGTGTGAATGCCTGTGTGTGCCGTGTTCCGCCTTGACTGCACCTCTCTACACACTTTACATGCACTCAGTCAGATCCAGCGAGCAGGCCTCCCAGTGCGGCCCCCTAGGGGGAGGGAAGGTGGGGCCAGACCACCTGCACATCTGCACCCATGTCCCCTTGGACGGAATGTTCCAGCATGGAACATGTCTGTGATCCAGGCTCCGACTTCCAGAAAGAAGAACCACTCCTCAGAATCTTCAGAGAGGGAGAAAGAGAGAGAGAAAGACTGGCTCCTTAGATTATTACGACATCAGCTCAGTCAGGCACAAAGACATTGTTCTGGAATGTAGTAATAGTGCACTACCCAGACGTCCCACATCTGTGTTTTCCATCCACAGTTATTAAAAAGTTATTTAAAAAGACACTGAGACATGAAGGTCAAAGCCAGTTCTTCCCAAATCAGCTCTGTGTAAAACTATTGTTTAGCTGTACATCATAAAATTTGAATCTCTCTAAGTAGCTCTGCTAAGAACAAGAGCGAGTCAAGTCTCATCCTGGAGTAAAAGAGAGATAAAAGGATATATTTAATCTCGCTTCATAAAGTTATGCAAGATTTATCTTTGCAGAGAATCAGCTACAGTTTTGAGTAAATATTTAAGATCTTTGCTCAAGTAATCCTTCGAACAAAGTGTTTGCAAAACGAATCAAGTGTCTCCAAAGAGAATGAGCACTGCAGAGAGATTATGCAAGTGTCTCATCTTCAGTTCTTAGGACAGGCAGCATGGATGGATAGATTAGGTTTGATCTGCAGCATTATCCCCTGGGTGGGGGCAACTTTAAGAAGTTGACCCGAATGGGTGCAAAGCAGCCCAGTGCCTCATGCTCTAGTGGAGAGACTGCAGCACAAGTGAACTTCACAACACTGTAGAGGTGTAAGAGAGAGGGATGGATGGATGCCTGAAAAGGGAAAAAGGGTTGTAGGTAGAGAAGAATAGAGTGAGGGAGCCCTTGACTGTTCCTATAGTGCTGACCTGTCAGCCCTAAGAGCTTTGTTATCATATTCACTCCTTCTCCAGCCATCTCTCAGAAGAAGAACAGAACAAGGGGAACGAGAGCAGAAGGGAATGAAAGAGTGCAGCCACGGAGAGAGAGAGCCACAGAGAAAGGCAGGCATCCAGCAAACAAGGGAACAAGTGAGAGATGGGAGAATGAAAAAGCGAAATAAAATTCTCTTTACCTTCTCCTCCATCCCTCCACCCCTCCCGTACTCCCACCCCCATTATTTCTCTTGCGTTACTTTCTTCTGAAAATCGCCCTGAGGCTAAGCACTCTCCTGGGTGGCTAGCCCGGAGCCAGCCTTGTTTTCACACACTGATAATAATTTTCGCTGGTGGAGAACTAAGGCTTTTAAGGGATCAACCCCAATTCTCCCCAGCCTTCCTCCTTGGGCCCTCTCTGTCCTCCTACTGAACCTCCACGCGCCTCATGCCCTGTTCCCATCCCCACCACCCCTACATCTGAGAACACCCCCTCCCACCTCCACCACCCCTGACCTGACCCCACCCTCCTCCATGCTCATCCTCACCCTCTCTCCCCCCTCATTCAAATCCCGGTGCTTGCCTCCAAAACTTGTTCAGAGCCTCCCGTCCACTCCCAAGGTTCCAACTCAGAAGGCCTTCGCCAGGCCCAGTTGACAGAGAGAGATGTTATTAGAGCTGTTTCACAAACAAGGAGAAATGCAGCGAGAGCTACTGTTGTAGACAGAGGTGTTGGTGGTGCTAGGAGGGGGTTTATAAGAGCTATTCGCGGTGGATTCATCCAATTTGAAGCTGCCGCCTTCCATATGCAGTTTCATGCCTCACTCCACACAAATTCAGCCTTGTCTCGGGCCATTATTATTTGATAATTTAATTTAATCAGCCGTAATACACCTCAGTGTGAGAGGAGAGCAGTAGGAGCTGGCCTGGGCTGAGACTGAGGCTACGGCTAGGCTGGGAGGCAACAAGGAGCTGGGCTGGGGTAGTCAATCAGCACTCGCTTGTACCAAACATTATATAGGAACACTGCCGAGCCCGAATAGAAGACCCCACCACGACCCTCTGTCACGCCCTGACCGTAGAAAGCTTTTTATGTCTCTATTTGGGTTTGGTCAGGGTGTGATTTGGGTGGGCATTCTATGTTCATTTTCTATGTTTTGTATTTCTTTGTGTTTGGCCGGGTGTGGTTCTCAATCAGAGGCAGCTGTCTATCGTTGTCTCTGATTGAGAACCATACTTAGGTAGCTTTTTCCCACATGATTTTTGTGGGTAGTTAATTTCTGTTTAGTGTTTTCACCTTACAGGACTGTTTCGGTTATTCTCTTGTTTATTTTTGTTATAGTGTTCAGTTTTAATAAAACAAGCATGAACACTTACAACGCTGCGCTTTGGTCCGATGATTCCTCTTCTTCAGATGACGAATACCGTTACACCCTCACTAACCCTTTAATGATTTTCACAAACCTGTATTCTTGTCATAATCGATATCCAATGATGGTGGAGTACTAGCTGCACAAAAAATGTCCACAGCATGAGGTACTTGTTCTGATGCCTCCACTTTATCTGAACACAGCCAACCATATCAGTCAGACAGCTCAGAGGAGAGAACAGAGAGAGAGCGAGAGAGCGAGAGAGAGAGAGAGAGAGAGACTCACTGTGAGAGAGAACAGGTACTTTTCCAATCAGTTATTCCATGCCTCTGTGGAGCTTTGAGGAGCAGGTAGCAGGGGTAGCAGAAACCAAAGTTACTGTTAGTTAGGACAAGATGGGAGAACCAGAGCCAGAGCAAACCTGGACAGAAACACTCAGAGAGACACACCATTCAGCCAGCAACCACCACACCACTGGGGACGGATCATCATGGGTACCAACTCCAGCGGAGTGTAGTTTACAGTATGTCTGTGTCTTTTCATATTGATCTAGACTCTGGGGCTGCGACACTGCGAAGAACAGGTACAGGTACCAACCGCTACTGTCCTGCCATCCAGGGGGCGATCTTTTATTTAGCCACTGCAGCAGCCAGCTCCCACCTATGAATTATGCAAGCGCCAGGCCCCTGTAACAAGCTCCAGCTCGACTCTACACCTTGTGTGTGGCTTAAAATATAGATAAAAGCTGAACAGCCAGCTACAAACAAGTTATTTTTTTAATGACAGAGGTGAGCTGGTGAGGAGAGAGTCCACAGCAATTAGGGAGGAGAAGCAGGGAAGCATTGCACTGTGGGTCTGGGTCTGGGTCTCTCTGCTCTGCTACTGTGGAGAACAGTTCACAACAGAACAGAGCAGAGCAGAACAGAGGCTGAATTAATCAAATAAAAACGGCAACAACAACTATAAAAAGTCATTTTTCTGATGCTTCTAGAGTGCTTTTGCAGTGTTTGAACATTTGTTTGAGATTCGTTTTTCATAACAAATGTTACGCAACATCCGTTGGAACCAGAAAGGAAGAGGAACATAATATGCAGTGGGTGTTACGTTGAGCTGGCCTGTGAGCTGTGAGGCTTGCTCTAATTACTTTCTTATTATGTAATGTAACACAGAGAAAAGATAGTATACAGTCTCAAAACAGACTCAGCTAATCAACCACAATTACTGAGTTACTTTCTTTGACCAATTGTAATAATCTCGCTTTTAAGAGTCCAAGGCCTCTATGTTCCTATCTATTGTTAACTTATTTGTCACATGACGCAAATATACACAAATGTGAACATTTCTGGCATGTCAGACCTTGTAGAAATCCCACTTCTGTAAAGAAAACATGTTCTGTGCCGAGTAGAGTTCTTGTCTAATAGAGCTTTCAGTTATATATACATCATTAATGAATCATTGACTAGTAAACTTTTTACTCCAGACCTGCCCCCTTTTTGAATATAGTATGAATAGGAACATGTTGAACGTGTTGCACCATAAGGAGCCTGTTAGCCTGTTCCACTGCAGGAATAAATCACAGCTGAAACAAACACAAAGCCATGATTGCATTATCTCTACTGCACATACCATAATAGAGGACTAATGCAAATCAAATCAAAGTTTGTTGACCGCGTACACAGTTTTTCAGATGTTATTTCAGGTGCAGCGAAATGCTTGTGTTTGTAGTACCAACAGTGCAGTATAATACCTAGCCATACAAAACAATACGGACAAAATCCAAAAAGTAAAAATAAGGAAATAAAGAAATATCAGAACGAGCAATGTCAGAGTCCTGAATATATATATATATATACAGTTGAAGTCGGAAAGTTACTTACACCTTAGCCAAATACATTTAAACTCAGTTTATCACAATTCCTGACATTTAATCCTAGTAAAAATTCCCTGTCTTCGGGCCGTTAGGATCAACACTTTATTTTAATAATGTGAAATTTTGGAATAATGGTAGAGAGAATGATTTATTTCAGCTTTTCTTTCTTTCATCACATTCACAGTGGGTCAGAAGCTTACATACACTCAATTAGTATTTGGTAGCATTGCCTTTAAATTGTTTAACTTGGGTCAAACGTTTCGGGTAGCCTTCCACAAGCTTCCCACAATAAGTTGGGTGAATTTTGGCCCATTCCTCCTGACAGAGCTGGTGTAACTGAGTCAGGTTTGTAGGCCTCCTTGCTCGCACACGCTTTTTCAGTTCTGCCCACAAAATTTCTATGGAATTGAGGTAAGGGCTTTGTGATGGCCACTCCAATACCTTGACTTTGTTGTCCTTAAGTCATTTTGCCACAACTTTGGAAGTATGCTTGGGGTCATTGTCCATTTGGAAGACCCATTTGCGACCAAGCTTTAACTTCCTGACTGATGTCTTGAGATGTTGCTTCAATATATCCACATCATTTTCATGCCTCATGATACCATCTATTTTGTGCACCAATCCCTCCTGCAGCAAAGCACCCCCACAACATGATGCTGCCACCCCCGTGCTTCACGGTTAGGAAGCCTCCCCCTTTTTCCTCCAAACATAACAATGGTCATTTTGGCCAAACAGTTCTATTTTTGTTTCATCAGACCAGAGGACGTTTCTCCAAAAACTACAATCTTTGTCCCCATGTGCATGGCTTTGTCCCCATCCCCATGGCTTTTTTATGGCGGTTTTGGAGCAGTGACTTCTTCCTTGCTGAGCGGCCTTTCAAGTTGTGTCGATATAGGACTCGTTTTACTGTGGATATAGATACTTTTGTACCTGTTTCCTCCAGCATCTTCACAAGGTCCTTTGCTGTTGTTCTGGGATTGATTTGCACTTTTCGCAGCAAAGTACGTTCATCTCTAGGAGACAGAACGTGTCTCCTTCCTGAGCGGTATGACGGCTGCATGGTCCCATGGTGTTTATACTTGCGTACTATTGCTTGTACAGATGAACGTGGTACCTTCAGGCGTTTGGAAATTGCTCCCAATGATGAACCAGACTTGTGGAGGTCTACAATTTTTTTCTGAGGTCTTGGCTGATTTCTTTTGATTTTCCCATGATGTCAAGCAAAGAGGCACTGAGTTTGAAGGTAGGCCTTGAAAGACATCCACAGGTACACCTCCAATTGACTCAAATTATGTTAAGTAGCAGAAGCTTCTAAAGCCATGACATCATTTTCTGGAATTTCCCAAGCTGTTTAAAGGCACAGTCAACTTAGTGTATGTAAACTTCTGACCCACTGGAATTGTAATACAGTGAATTATAAGTGAAATAATCTCTCTGTAAACAATTGTTGGAACAATTACTTGTGTCATACACAAAAGAGATGTCCTAACCGACTTACCAAAACTATAGTTTGTTAACAAGAAATTAGTGGAGTGGTTGAAAAACGAGTTTTAATGACTCCAACCTAAGTGTATGTAAACTTCAGACTTCAACTGTATGTACAGTACCTTTCAAAAGTTTGGGGACACTTATGAATGACCTTGTTTTTGAAAGAAAAGCACATATTTTGTCCATTAAAATAACATCAAATTGGTCAGAAATTCAGTGTAGACATTGTTAATGTTGTAAATGACTGTTGTAGCAGGAAACGGCTGATTTTTAATGGATTGTCTACGTAGGCGTACAGAGGCCCATTATCAGCAACCATCACTCCTGCGTTGCAATGGCACGTTGGAGTCGCCTCTTCACTGTTGACGTTGAGACTGGTGTTTTGCGGGTACTATTTAATGAAGCTGCCAACTTCCAACTTGCAACCTTTTATACCTACAGCAAGTAAGCCTCCTCTTTGCCCCCAAATGAGCTGAATTTATTGACAGCTGCCATAAACCGTCTGAGAGACTCATATACAGGTTTCTATAAGGGTTGTGTTCAAATCTAACACTCCCCAATCTCTGGTTTTACCCTGAGTAATACTACTCTACTGGGAGAAGCCAAGGTTTGCCACAAGGAGATCTACACTTGGAAAATGTCTGTGGAAACTGTCTGCTGCCTCTCTCTGGTCTATGAGCTTATCAAAAGGAATTATGGATTCCCTGCTCCTTTTAAAGAGATCTCCTCTGAGCTCTCCCATTCCACACTCCTCACACTTGCACTAGCAATCACGCTAAAACACTGACTGATGTTTCCAGTCTCCCTTTCTCACTCGATCAATCACTCACTCACTCACTCACTCACTCACTCACTCACTCACTCACTCACTCACTCACTCACTCACTCACTCACTCACTCACTCACTCACTCACTCACTCACTCACTCACTCACTCACTCACTCACTCACTCACTCACTCACTCACTCACTCACTCACTCACTCACTCACTCACTCAACTCACTCACTCAACTCAATCTCCCATCTTTCTCTTGCTCTCTCTACCCTATATCTCTCTCTTTCCCCCTTTCTGCTCTGCAGGAATTCAAATTCAATTCCAGCGGGTGGGTGAGAGTCAGACAGACCGTCAGACAGTGCCAGCTGGGCCCAGATGGAGTTGCACCAGAGAGACCACCAAGCCCTCCTGGTTGGAAAGGATCTGTCATCCGGCGTCTGTCACTGTGACAGAGGGCCTCCCCACGCTGGACAGACCTGGGCGTGCAGCTCTCCCAGGGGGCCCAGTGGACAGACCTGATGGGTAGGCTGGGTCCATTAGGCTGGGCCTACTGGTGCAGAAGCCATAAAGGCATGTGGTGCTATGGTCTTGGTGGTGGTAGTGGTTTGGCACATGGATGCCACAGCTGTCCTTCTACCTTTCAACCCCCCTACTGCCTGCCATCTCCTCCATCCCCTACGCCCCTGCACTGTGACACACATAACACTCAGCACCACTCTCCTTTGTTGTGTAGTCTTCCTCACCATTATAGCAGATGTGCCACTGCTAGCCAGCAAGGCTAGCTTGCCCCCATAGTCAATCAACCTAACTCCTATAATCTAAGTGGCTAACACACACTCACAGACACACCACCATGCACGCATGCATGCATGCACATGCGCTCATGCACACAACACACACACACAAACTGAAATGCACACACACCGAATGCGCACACCCACATTTCAATTTCCATTTCTGATTTCTGACCCCCCGTAATTTGTGGTATGGAGAGAGTGGGTTCACTGTAGGCCCCGTCACCTGCAGCAACACAGACTGCCTTGAATTATTAATCCCTAATATCATTATGTAGTCACTACTTGTCATAACAATCTAGCCTGGCAGAGGGAAACTCAATCTGCAGCCGCCCAGCACAGACAATGATCTTTAATTATTCATACAGACTAATTGGCTACAGGATTTGCGGGGCACAGTTACTTTTGTTCCTCTCATAGCTACTGCTGCTCCTTCAAGAAACAATATTATTAGAGGCCAACCCTCCCCTCGCCCCCATGTCAGCGAATTAGCAAGGATGTCAACCTCTCTCCACCTCTTCGCTTTCTCCCCTATCTCCCTCTATCTCCCCTCTATCTCCCCTCTCCTCCCCTCTTCTCTCTCCCTTCTCTCTTCTCACCCCTCTCTCCCTTCTCTCCCCTCCCCTCTCTCCTCATGGCTCCACCTGGACATTGGTTAATTAACACACGCTCAGACAGACAGACCATCACCCTACTCTACATGGCTGCTACTCAGCTCAGCCCATCTCTATTTAGCTCACGCTGCACCCAGGCCCATGCCAGCTATAACCACCCGCTTGTGTGCATTAGCCAGGAGGACAAAGCCTGGGGTAAAGAGACCTGGAGGTACAGTGAGCAAAATAACTGTGTCTGAATGCAGTTTAATACGGGTCAGACTGTTACAGCTACTAGACAGTGTTCCACCAGACCTCCTGCAGTGCATCAGACTCAATGTGTGACCGTTTCAATGGACAAAAACACCTGACCTTCAGCATTTAGCGCATTACTTTTTCTTGACTGGATGTTTGCTTAGCTTAGCATAAATCATGTTGCATTATCATCATGCCCAGTAAACGGCATGCACTGTGGCCTCCCCTGTACCACCCGACTGAAAAACACTGTGTTAAAGTGTTATGTAATTATGTTTAAATAATATATATACTGAATCGATGTACTGTATTTTAAAAACAATAGGCCTACTGCTGACAAATCTATGAGGAAACGCAGATGATCTTTGAATGCCAGTCTGAGAAGTAAAGTATATACAGTACCAGAGTAAAGTGGAGGTCAGGTTAGACAGGTGGACATCAACCTTCAGACAATCAACACAAATACACGCACGTATGCCCACAGGCACACACACACACACACACACTCTTCATCCTGTTCAAAGACATGGGTTATTGACCTCTTCACCTCCTGGAGAGAGAAATATGGTACTCCATACAATACTTCCTTTCTTCTACAAGACCTCACACCCAGGACCCAGACCTAACCAGCCTCAATAACCACAGCACCCAAACAGATGAAAAGTAAGGTGTGTTTGTGTGTGCTACTGAGGTCATCATGAGGTTACAGATCTATACTTTCATCATGGCCAGATAGAGTAAGAAGAGACAAAAGTTAGAATATTTTGACTGTAGAATGTGTAGGAATTACAAAATAATAATTGCAGGATCCTCCCCACAACAGCTCAGAGGTTGATAAGTGACTGTTGACATGCAGGCAGTAGAGACAGACTCTCACAGAGACATAGAGTCAGGGGTTAAGCTGTAGCTGTCTCTCTTTCCTCTCCTCTCTCAGCCGAGGATCATAGATTGTAGGTCCCATGTGGCTCAGTTGGTAGCGCATGGCGTTTGCAACGCCAGGGATGTGTGCACTCCCTATTTGAAGGTGCTCTGGATAAGAGCGTTTGCTAAATGAGTAAAATGTCAAAGATTGCAAAAAACAGCCTCAGCTTTGAATAGTAACAGTTACAATATTCAAACCTTGTCTGCAAAATGAGACAGCATGCACATTTTATGAATCAAGTCTTTTTGAAAAATTAAAGCTTTGTACAATGGTATCATTGCCTGAGACTTCCCCTCCTATCTCATCATTGCAACCATCTCTCTCTCTCTCTCTCTCTCTCTCTCTCTCTCTCTCTCTCTCTCTCTCTCTCTCTCTCTGAAACTTTTTGCCATAGCAAAATTCAATGGCACTTCACAGCAAAAGGTAGGGTTCTGGGCAACACCCAACACTGTTAAAAATACAGCTAAACCCATCAAATGGAAGCTTTAATTTCTTTGCCAGCTGAAATATACATTTTCTTTAAACATGTCTATCAAATGCCAAGACGGCAAGACTTTGAAAGTAGGCCAACACTTTACTATTACAGACAGTCAAACGGAGAGGAAAAACAAATCTAGCAGTGTGTCCCTTAATGGGTGCCTGCCAGGCAGCCTGTGGATGGTCCTATATGTCTGATTCTATGTATGTGGTCTCTCCCAGATCCCAGACAGAGGCTTAATGGGTGCCTGCCAGGCAGCCTGTGGATGGTCCTATATGTCTGATTCTATGTATGTGGTCTCTCCCAGATCCCAGACAGGGGCTTAATGGGTGCCTGCCAGGCAGCCTGTGGATGGTCCTATATGTCTGATTCTATGTATGCGGTCTCTCCCAGATCCCAGACAGGGGCTTAATGGGTGCCTGCCAGGCAGCCTGTGGATGGTCCTATATGTCTGATTCTATGTATGTGGTCTCTCCCAGATCCCAGACAGGGGCTTAATGGGTGCCTGCCAGGCAGCCTGTGGATGGTCCTATATGTCTGATTCTATGTATGTGGTCTCTCCCAGATCCCAGACAGGGGCTTAATGGGAACGTGGCAGTCAGTCACACTGTGGCCATTCTCTGGTGTACAGAAACCAGGAGCAGAGTGGCATTGCATCATCCTCCATGGGACATCCTGCTACACAGAGAGAGAGTGAGAGACAAAGAGAGAGCGAGACCCACTAAGTAGACCCACTAAGAAGCTTACTATATGATGCTGACATCGTGCCCCCCCCCCTTGGAACACAGGGGGACACGGGAGGGACAGACCTCTCCAAATGATGTGCAAATACTGCCCCCCTCCTTCCCCCAATGGAATAACTGTGTCACAATCAAGAGCCACGCCAGCCATAATCTGCTTTTTAGGGGTACGCTGCCGATGCTCATTTACATAATCGAGTCGACAGGTGTGGAGAGGGTGAAAGAACACCAGAAAGGGGAGGGGGGACGAGTATAGTAGAGGTGAAGATGGAAATGGAGGGAAGAGGAAGGAGAGGGGCAAAAGAGGGTGAAGTGAGGAAAGGGGTGGAAAACGGTGGACGAGTGCTCTTTCTCCTGTTTTTTCCCCAAGGATTGTGGTTATTGGGCACAGAGCCCTGATTGGACCTGACAGTCACACCTGCCATCACTCTTCCTCACCCGTTCCTTATCCCCCCTCTCTCACCCCATCTCTCCCCCTCTCTCACCCCCCACTCACCTCCTCTCCACCACTCCCCCTATCTATCAGCAATCATTAGACACCAGCCAAAAGGAACAGAACACATTTAGAAACAGAGACCATCTCTCTCTCGCTTTCACACACACACCACCACCCATCTATCTCTCTCTCTTACAGTCCATTGCCCCATCTCTCTCACACTCTTTCCTTATTTCTCCTTTCCCTTTCCCCTCTCTTCCATTCTCTTTTGCAAACAGCGTGTCACTCAGCGAGGCGTACGCCTCAGACATTAGAGAGCTGGTGGAGCTGTGGTTCAGGACCCGAGCCATGGCCCTGCGTCAGTGCCCGCATGCAGAGTGGGACAACCACACACACTCTCATTCCTACAGGCACTTCCCCCCAAGCCTAATTGAAGGGCCTTTTTAAATCCCCACAGAGAGCCAACCAGAGAGTGTAGGCAGGAGCGGCCATGAGGGAGAGCGAAGGTCCCTTTGGAGGAGGGCCGAGGCTTGGGTGTGAGCAGGTCAAGACTCCCAAAGCCCCCTGGTTCAGGATAAAGAACATTAAAATAATCAAATAGGAACATATCCTGCTGTGTCCTTGCAAGATGGCGCCAACAGAGATGGTCGCCTCGCTTTGAGTTCTTAGGAAACTATGCAGTATTTTTTTAAAATGTATTATTTCTTACATTGTTACCCCAGGAAATCTTAAGTCTTATTACATACAGCCGGGAAGAACTATTGGATATAAGAGCGATGTCAACTTACCAACATTACGACCAGGAATACGACTTTCCCAAAGAGGATCCTCTGTTCGGACCACCACCCAGGACAATGGAGCTAATTCCAGTAGGCGATCCAAAACAACAACGCCGCAGAAGGGGCAGACGGAGCGGCCTCCTGGTCAGGCTCTGTAGACGTGCACATCGCCCACCGCTCCCAAGTATACTACTAGCCAATGTCCAATCTCTTGACAACAAGGTAGATGAAATTCGAGCAAGGGTTGAGTTCCAGAGAGACATCAGAGATTGTAACATACTCTGTTCCATGGAAAATGTTACTCTCAGGATATGTTGTCGGAATCGGTTCAGCCACCGGGCTTCTCCATGCATGGCTCCGACAGAGATAAACACCTCTCTGGGAAGAGGAAGTGTGGGGGTGTATGCTTCATGATTAACAACTCATGGTGTAATCATAACAAGGAACTCAAGTCCTTCTTCTCACCCGACCTAGAATTCCTTACAATCAAATGCCGGCCATATTACCTCCCAAGAGAATTCTCGTCAGTTATCGTCACAGCTGTGTACATTCCCCCTCAAGCAGACACCAAGACGGCCCTCAAGGAACTTCACTGGACTCTATGTAAACTGGAAACCATATATCCTGAGGCTGCATTTATTATAGCTGGGGATTTTATCAAAGTAAATTTGAGAACAAGGCTACCTAAATTCTATCAGCATATTGATTGCACTATGCACGGGGGTAATACACTCGATCAATGCTACTCTAACTTCCGCGATGTATAGAAAGCCTTCTTGATGTATAGAAAGCCTTCTTGCTCCTACCATCTTATAGGCAGAAACTCAAACAGGATGTACCAGTGACGAGAACCATTCAACGCTGGTCTGACCAATCGGAATCCACGCTTCAAGATTGTTTTGATCACGCGGACTGGGAAATCGTCCAGTCAGCCTCAGAGAAGAACAATGACCTTTACGCTGACTCGGTGAGTGAGTTTATAAAGAAGTGCATTGGAGATGTTGTACCCACTGTGACTATTAAAACCTACCCTAACCAGAAACCTTGGATGGATGGCGGCATTCACGCAAAACTGAAAGCGCAAACCACCGCATTTAACTATGGAAAGAGATCTGGGATCATGGCTGAATATAAACAGTGTAGTTATTCTCTCCGCAAGGCAATCAAATAAGCGAAATGCCGGTACAGGGACAAAGTGGAGTCGCAATTCAACAGCTCAGACACGAGATGTATGTGGCAGGGTCTACAGGCAATCACGGACTACAAAAAGAAAACCAGCCACGTCATGAACACCAACGTCACGCTTCCAGAAAAACTAAACACCTTCTTTGCCCGTTTTGAGGATAATACAGTGCCACCGTCACGGCCCGCTAACAAGGACTGCACCCCCCCCCCTCTCCTTCTCCGTGGCCGACGTTGAGTACATTATTTAAACATGTTAACCCTCGCAAGGCTGCTGGCCCAGACGGCATCCCTAGCCGCGTCTTCAGAGCATGCGCAGACCAGCTGGCCGGTGTGTCTACGGACATATTCAATCGCTCCCTATACCAGTCTGCTGTCCCCACATGCTTGAAGATGGCCACCATTGTTCTTGTACCCAAGAAGGCAAAGATAACTGAACTAAATGACTACCGCCCCGTAGCAATCACTTCTGTCATCATGAAGTGCTTTGTGAGACTAGTCATGGACATATCACCTCCACCTTACCTGCCACCCTTGACCCACTTCAGTTTGCATACCGCCCCAACAGGTCGACAGACGATGCAATCCCCATCACACTGCACACTGCCCTAACCCATCTGGACAAGAGGAATACCTATGTAAGAATGCTGTTCATTGACTACAGCTCAGCATTCAACACCATAGTACCCTCCAAGCTCATCATCAAGCAGGATGCCCTGGGTCTCAACCCTGCCCTGTGCAACTGGGTCCTGGACTTTCTGATGGGCCGCCCCCAGGTGGTGAAGGTAGTAAACAACATCTCCACTTCGCTGACCCTCAACACTGGGGCCCCACAAGGGTGGGTGCTCAGCCTCCTCTTGTACTCCCTGTTCACACACGACTGCATGGCCATGCACGCCTTCAACTAAATCATCAAATTTGCAGACGACACAATAGTAGTGGGCTTGATCACCAACAACGACGAGACAGCCTACAGGGAGGAGGGGAGGGCACTCGAAGTGTGGTGTCAGGAAAACAACCTTGCACTCAACGTCAACAAAACAAAAGAGATGGTGGACTTCAGGAAACCACAGAGGGAGCACCCCACTATCCACATCGAAGGGACAGCAGTAGAGAAGGTGGAAAGTTTTAAGTTCCCCGGCGTACACATCACAGACAAACTGAAATGGTCCACCCACACCGAGTGTGTTGAAGAAGCCGCAATAGCGCCTCTTCAACCTCAGGAGGCTGAGGAAATTTGGCCTGTCACGTAAATCCCTGACAAACTTTTACAGATGCACAATCGAGAACATCCTGTTGGGCTGTATCACAGCCTGGTACGACAACTGCACTGCCCTCAACCGCAAGGCTCTCCAGAGGGTGGTGCGGTCTGCACAACACATCACCGGGGACAAACTACCTGCCCTCCATGACACCTACAGCACCCGATGTCACAGGAAGGCAGAAAGGATCATCAAGGACAACAACCACCCGAGCCACTGCCTGTTCACCCCGCTATCATCCAGAAGGCGAGGTCAGTACAGGTGCATCAAAGCTGGGACCGAGAGACTGAAAACAACTTCTATCTCAAGGCCATCAGACTGCTAAACAGCAATCACTAATTCAGAGTGGCTGCTGCCTACATTGAGACCCAATCACTGGCCATTTTAATAAATGGATCACTAGTCACTTTAAACAATGCCACTTTAAATAATGTTTACATATCTTGCAAAGTCATCTCATATATATATACTGTATTTTATACCATCTATTGCACCTTGCCTATGCCGCTCGGCCATCGCTTATCCATATATTTATATGTACATATTCTCATTCACCCCTTTAGATTTGTGTGTATTATGTATTTGTGGGGAATTGTTAGATTACTTGTTAGATATTACTGCACTTTCGGAACAAGAAGCACAAGCATTTCGCTACACTCGCATTAACATCTGCTAACCATGTGTATGTGATCAATAACATTTGATTTGATTTGAGATATAGGCTACATGATGTTTGGTGCTGTTTCTGTATGCAAATTACCACACTGAACCTCCATGCTGCTGCGTGTCCTACCATTTAAAGACGTATCAATGTTTCTGCCAATGGCTATGACATTCACATTGGTACTATGCTACATGCATATGTCCAATGTTCATTCTAGAGGATACTCGGTAAAGCTCCAACAATTTAGCCCATGCATCTTCCTTAAAATGTAAAAACCCAATAAGGCTTCCGGATGGCATGTGGAAGGGTGAAAGCAAGGAAATGTATCAGGGTAGTGGAAGTAAGGAGCAGGGAAAGGTTGTGGAAAGAAGGCGGGGACAGGGATATGGAGGGGTTAGGCTGAGGATATGGGGTATAGGCATGGATGAAGAAGACAAATGGAGGAAGACGAGGTAGAGGTAAAAGAAGGCGTAAGAGTTCGGTTTCCGAGAATGGAGGGTGTGAGTGCCAACCCCCATCACTCCCAGCATGAAGCCACCACGGTGTGCCTGGCCCGCTCGGAGTGCACTGTGATCTGCAATCTGCAAACATTACTTCCCCTCCCTGGTACCCACTGGGCCCTTCCCAGGGGGAGGCATTAACAAGCCCATCTAGTTAAATGTAGCTCCTGCATTACCTAATGTGCTGGCCTACTGCAGGGTATGAGACAGGCCCATCTATTATTGATCACATGGAGGAGAATCTCTCTCTGTAAAGAAGCTACAGTAGAGTAGAGTAGAGCAGGGCTGTGTGGAGGCTGGCGGAGCCTGACAGATCGGAGGGAGTCAGCCCACTGCTTTGTTGTGAGTGGGCTAAGTTAAAGAGATGTTTATTAAAGTAGAGGGTTCTGCAGTTCTCTCTCTCTCTCTCTCTCTCTCTCTCTCTCTCTCTCGCTCTATCTCACTCACTCTCTCTCTGTATCTTTATTTCATAAAGACAAGGTTTGTGAGCATCGATCATCTCGTTCTTTCTTTCTCACTATCTCCCCTGTCAGAGGCTTGAATATTCATCACTCATATCTCTGATTCCTATCCCTCTTCATGTTCTTTCCTCTCTATCTCTCCCTCTCTCACTCACTCTATCTCTCTGGTGGGTATATTGGGAAAAATGTGAATTTCACAGAAGTCATTGGAGATTTGTTTGGTAGCTTTTTTCCCCCTTTCATTTCTGCCCCTCGCATCAGCGATCTTCATCTATCATCAGGGTCGGCTCCAGGCATAAGCAACATAAGCGGCGCTTAGGGCCCCTGGCCGCTACGGGGCCCACGACCCGATTATTTATATTTTTAGGAACTCATTCAGGGTGTCAATTTACTGTTGAGAGTTAGAATAGAAGAATACACAAGGTGTCATTTTAAAATTTGGTCTTGCATCAGCAGTTTTTAGCCATGTATCAGGTCAGTTAACAATTTTTAGGTTGGTAAGTTAGTGTAGCCAGCTATCTAAACTTGTTGTAATCATGTCCGACTACCAACCGTGCACCTCCAGTAGGTCCCTATTTATTTTGTTAGTCTGACTCAGATATAATTTAAATGGCATAAGTCATGGCATAATGTGTACAATTGCAGGAAATTAGATGTAAAACTGCACATTTTCTCTCTCCGCCCCATGGTAAAATTTGTAGAATTGCCAAAAACGTGTTCTAAAACAGCAATATTTTCTCTACGCCCCATGGCAAAATGTGTAGAATTGTAGGAAATTAACTTAAAATGTTGTCTCCGTTGTCAGTGCCCATATTGCCAAGGTCAGATCCTTAGGCTCCAGTTGCTGTAGAATTAATTTAATGGAGACATTTCCCTCCTCCAGTTCCTATTGCAGTTGTTATTGTAAGGAAAATCACATTGATTCCATTTCCAAGTTGAGTGTTCAACAGAACAGAGCTACTGTAGTAACAACTACTCATGCATTTCATGAATAATGATAGCTTAAGCTTACAATGTATTTTTCTGAATCATTAATGGATGTGTGTCTTGGAGTAATACAACTAACAGCTACAGCAATGCAATACAAAGTACAAAGAAATATCATTGTCCATGTTCACAAAACTAAATGTGCCACGTGATTCTTCTCCTCACAGCACAGACTCTGCCCAAATACGCTAACGCTAAACACAATCACAGAATGGTGAATTTGTAGTGTTCCACTTCCACTTAGTGTGTGTTTGTGTGTGTAGGTTTGTGTGCGAGCATGTGTGTGTGTGTTTTTACAATCACACACTTGTCTGATCAGACACTGACTTGCCTTTGCCATGTATTGATTAGTTAGCCCAGCGTTGTCTGGTTCAATTCCAGCTAAATTAAAAATTAACTGTCACAGTTTTGTGCAGAAAACCCATCAATAATTCAGCTCACTCCCTGGTCTCCACTGTTTCTTTCTCTCTCACACACACACACACACACACACACACACACACACACACACACACACACACACACACACACACACACACACACACACACACACACACCTTACACACATTACACCACACACACACACACCTTACACACATTACACCACACACACACACACACACACACACACACATTACACTCATTACACCACACACACACACACACACACACACACACACACACACACACACACACACACACACACACACACACACACACACACACACACACACACACACACACACACCTTACACACATTACACCACACACACAGACACCTTACACACATTACACCACACACACACACACACATTACACTCATTACACCACACACACACGCACGCACACACCTTACACACATTACACCACACACACACACACATTACACTCATTACACCACACACACACGCACGCACACACCTTACACACATTACACCACACACACACACACACACACCTTACACACATTACACCACACACACACACACACACATTACACTCATTACACCACACACACGCGCACGCACGCACGCACGCTGCACGCACGCACGCACACACACACACACACACACACACACACACGCTATGTTCTTCTATCCTCGTGGGGACCTAAAAATAATTTCCATTCAAAATCCTATTTTCCCTAACCCCTGACCCTAACCCTTACCATAACCCTAACCTGTAACCCTAACCTAAACCCTAAACCTAACTCCTAACCCTAAACCTAAACACTAACCCCTTACCCTTACCCTAACTCTAATTCTAACCCTAATTCTAAACCTTAACCTAAACCTAACCCGTAAGCTTAAAGTAGCTTTTGTCCTCATGGGGAAGTGGGAAATGTCCCCACGTGGGAGAATTGTCTGTGTTTTACTATCCTTGTGGGGATAGTAACACACGCGTGCACACACACACACGCGTGCACACGTACACACATGCGTGCACACGTACACACATGCACGCATGCACGCACACACACTCACCCCCTGAAAGTGGAGCACTACCCTGTTGTCACAGTAAACTGTGATTTTAGGGGACCCTCATTCTCTCTTCTCTTGGGAACATCTCAGAGTTATTACTGGAATGTTCCAACCCCCCTCCCCTCCTCTCCCTTGTTATTGATTTCCATCCAAAACAAGCTCATGATCTGTGGTGCTACGCCTCGAAGAACAATTAATTGTGCATGTGATCGATGTCCGTCCAGGAATCAATAAGGTCTTGGCTGTGGATGGCGACATGCACAACGCAGGCAGGCTGCACCTGTGGTGATCAATGGCTTGGAAAGCCCCACTATACTACAGTATTCACAATTGTCTCTGTCTTCAACCTCACACTGTACATAGATCATTTCAACCACCCCTTTGTTTATGAAGTTAGTCTCATTGAGATAAAATCTATTTAGCAAGAGATCACTAATACTGTATCATTACTGTAGAGTACATCAACAGAGCAGATTAATGGATAATTAATCAATGATCCTGCTCATCTGTTTCATTAATACTCATCTTCTGAATGATTGAATACATTTGACATATTCAGCCAGGCCCTGACGGTTGTGCTGTATAATGTAGATACAGTATGTATATTAAGATGCCTTGATCCATGTTGCCCCTGCTACTCATTTGGCGCCATGAGGTACTCAGCCACAAAGTTACAGAGTGTTGACATACTTCATCTCAACAAAAAGCCTCTTATGACACAATAATGTACTCTCTATCTTCTCCAAGAGGTCTTTTATTGACAAATCAATACTGGATAGAAAAGAGCGGTTTTATGATCACTCAGTGTGTGTGTGTGAGCGAGCGCTAAGGCAGTCCGAGGCTAGTATTGATTTTGCCTGGGCAGACCTGGATGCAGGATTGTGCATTCTGATTACTGCCATTAGGGCTGAGCAGGGCTACACCACCTTTAGCTCCAGGACCTGCCTCACACAACCAGCAACGGCAATCTATAAGGCAAGAGGCATAATCCACACACACACGCATACACACGCGCACTTGCACAGACAAGCACTCTCTCACACACACACACACATCTTACTTTTGCTCTCACATTAAAAATCATATATTTCTGTTCGCAAAACAAAAATCTACCTCTAAATGTTGCTTTTGAGATCCTCTTAGATATATGGGGCCAAAGCAGCATTACAAACTTGGAATATAGTTTTTCCATTAAATCATTGGTTTGTATTTCAGATTTTGGGCTGGGCTGTGAGGGCTTGTTTCCAGCCAGGTTAGGAGAGATCAACACATTAGGCTCAGATCCAGACCTGGACAACCGCATCAGATCCTATTCAGATCCTCCAAGGCCATGGCTTGACAATTCTGTACTTCGCTGAACACAACATCGCTCTAAAATTCCTCATATGTTTCTCTAGTTACTAGTTAGGTAAAACAGACCCATGTTCGACCAGAGGGGAGGTACAGTAAGGAGAGCAATGAGGGCATCTACCTGTCTTTCTCCAGTTCCAGTGGGGAGTGAAGGGTTTTAGGCAGCAGGTCTGAGATTATAGTAGGATTCGCTAGCTCAGTGGGGTAGCTATAGCTAAGCTAGCTAGTGTACTGAGAGTTGGGTTAGCTAGCTCAGTGGGGATAGCTATAGTTAAGCTAGCTAGTGTACTGAGAGTTGAGTTAGCTAGCTCAGTGGGGATAGCTATAGCTAAACTAGGTAGTGTACTGGGCTCAGTGGGGATAGCTATAGCTAAACTAGCTAGTGTGCTGGGAGTGGGGATAGCTATAGCTAAGCTAGCTCGTGTACTGGGAGTGGGGTTAGCTAGCTCAGTGGGGATAGCTATAGCTAAACTAGCTAGTGTACTGAGAGTGGGATTAATTAGAGTGACCAGACGTCCTTGTTTTCTGGGGACGGTCCCCGTTTTTGGTGGCCTGTCCCCGGCTGGAGCTGTCCTCGGAAATGTCCCCGTTTGTAACTGTGCGTTAAAAACAGACCGCAAAGTGAAATAATATTTTACGTGGTAAGAAAGACCGGGCAGCAGAGCCTCCCGGTTGACGTCTCAATCGTGTTGTGCTTGTTTTGGCCAACAGATGGGGCTGGTTGTTATAGGAGCTTCATTCACTCTTCTTCTACTAACTACTTGCTCATGCTAGTTTTAGAGAAAACTGCTGTGGAAAACTCGGCCAGAAGCTAGCAAGTGTCAAGTGAATCCACATCATCACCACAAATGTATTTTCAAACCAGGTAAGTTACAATCGTTTGAGATACTAGCTAGTGATGTTATAATGTCACAATTTATTATATAGATAGATCCACTGACTGAACTTTGGCTTGCCTTTGTCCATGGAAACCTGACGTATTCAGTGACACTATCAATATGCTTGAAGGCCAGGACCGCTGTGCTGTGGAGTCAGCTGCAATTCTGTGAAACGTTGAGGCAAAATTGACGTGATGACAACTTCATTCCAGTTTTGGTCAGAGGACTTTTGAGAGAGCTAGAGGAAAAAAGAGAGCTTTCTCAAAACATCCCAATCATTCTTCACTACGGCTGTGAACTACTTGCAAGCATGGGGAAATCACACAGATAATCTAAAAGATTTACATTGTCTCCTTTTAAAAAGGCAACCTCTGCGTGAAGAGATCCAGAAGGCAGCAGCCACACTGCAGGAATAATGCCCCAATGTGACCATCAATGAGGATGCATTGTTTGACCAGGTTACTGATCTGCAAGAGTTCCTAAAGGGGGGATCGCTTGAAGAATGGAAAACATCTGAGACACCGCTTAGTCAGAGATGGAGCACGGTGGTTACCCACTTTAAAGAGAATGACATCCCACACACTAACCTGGCTAGATTAGCGTCTGTTGTCATGTGCTTACCTGGAAGTAATGCACCAGTTGAGAGAGTGTTCTCCCAAATGAATGATATGTGGACAGCAGCAAGAAATAGGTTCACTGTTCCTACCATCAAGGCCGTGCTTATTGTGAAGACAAACTTCAACCTCCCCTGCCAGGAGTTCATGGAGAAGCTGGCCAAAGACAGAGCAATCCTGAAGAAGATACATTCTTCTGAGAAATATTCAGATTAGGTTGGTATAAGTATATTATGTACTGTAGTTACCAATCTCATCATCAACTTATTTCTTTATTATGTTGTTAAGTATTGCACATATACTATTGTCTTTTCTTTCAATTTTGCTCATGTTCTCTTCTGCTCTTATTCTACCCAGACTATCAGGACCACTGAATGGTTGTTCAGATTGGACAGTTCTGTCTTGTTTTTTTATTTAGTAGATAATAACATTGGATATTTTAATGATATATTGACCGCCGAACTGGAAGTGTCCCCAGTTTTCATTTCAGAAATCTGCACACCTTAGGTTAGCTAGCTCAGCCATTTTCAGTGCTGAGAGAGAGAGAGAGAGAGAGAGAGAGAGAGAGAGAGAGAGAGAGAGAGAGAGAGAGAGAGAGAGAGAGGGAGAGGCCTGGGTTGTGAAATATTGATGAGATGTAAAAATAAATACAAATCTGTGATGTTGGCCATCTCTGGCGAAGGTGAAAAAAATCATTGGCCATCTCCGGCAAAGGTGGCGTTCAGACACTAACACACTCAGACACTTACACACTCAGACACTAACACACACACACACACACACAGACACTAACACACATACACACTCAGACTCTAACACACACACACACACACATACACACTCAGATACATACACACTCAGACACTCACATGCATACCCTCAGCCAGGCAGGCAGCAGGTCTAATGGCATAGACAGAGTTGTGAAGCACAAAGAGAGAAAAGGCATACAGTGAGAGATGGAGAGGAACTGTGCTGGGTGATGTGATAAGGCCATATAAGGCCCGTCTGCTAATCTGGTGGTTCAAGGGCTTGTGGTCCATCCCAGTATACTATAACTTCTGCAAAATCAAAGAGAGGTAGAGGGAAGAGAGGGACCACAGCAGATGATAATGTACAGTACTATACGGAGCCATGATTGCATGGCACTCCCTTCCATCTCATTTAGTGCAAGCAACACCTCACGGCACAACGCCTTCCCCCCATGTGACCTACTTGTGTGTATGTACTGGCATGTATGTGGAACTGATAGATGCAAACACACACACTACATGTTAATGTTTTTAAAATTATGTCAATTGTAAAGTCTTTTGTCTGTAATGTATTTTTTCTTACGTGTCAGACCCCGGTAAGACTAGCTGTCACCATTGGCGTTGGCTAATGTGGATCCTAATAAAACATCTAAAGTAACAGAGAGACAGACCCCTGATGTTGCATGACCCCTAATTAATCTCTCTCTCTCTCTCTCTCTCTCTCTCTCTCTCTCTCTCTCTCTCTCTCTCTCTCTCTCTCTCTCTCTCTCTCTCTCTCTCTCTCTCTCTCTTCACAAACACCGAATTGAGACATCAGATTATGCATGCAGTGCAGAATTAGGACGATACCCGCTACTTACCAAAATCCAGAAAAGAGCCGTTAAATTCTACAACCACCTAAAAGGAAGTGATTCCCAAACCTTCAATAATAAAGCCATCACCTACAGAGAAATTAACCTGGAGAAGAGCCCCCTAAGCAAGCTGGTCCTGGGGCTCTGTTCACAAACACAAACAGACCCCACAGAGCCCAGGACAGAAACACAATTAGACCCAACCAAATCAAGAGAGAAAACTAAAAGATACATACTTGACACATTGGAAAGAATTTACAAAAAAACTGAGCAAACTAGAATGTTATTTGGCTCTAAACAGAGTACACAGTGGCAGAATAACTGGCCACTGTGACTGACCCAAAATTAAGGAAGTCTCTGACTATGTACAGAATCAGTGAGCATAGCCTTGCTATTGAGAGGGGCTACCGAAGACAGACCTGGATCTCAAGAGAAGACAGGCTATGTTCACACTGCCCACAAAAGGAGGTGGAAACTTATCTGCACTTCCTAACCTCCTGCCAAATGTATGTGTCACGGCCGTTGTAAGAAGTGGACCAAGGTGCAGCGTGGTGAGCGTACATTTCTCTTTTTATTTAAAATGTCGCCAACAAAACAACAAATGAAAAACAACCGTGAAGCATACAGGGCAAAGTGCCACTAACAAAGATAACTACCCACACTGAAAGGAGGGAAAAAGGGCTACCTAAGTATAGTTCCCAATCAGAGACAACGCTAGACAGCTGTCCCTGATTGAGAACCATATCCGGCCATAACATAGAAACACAAAATCATAGAAGTAAAGGACAGAATGCCCACCCAAATCACACCCTGACCAAACCAAAAAGAGACATAAAGGCTCTCTAAGGTCAGGGCGTGACAGTATGACCATATTAGAGACACATATTTCACTCGATCCACAAAGAATTCGAAATCCAATTTTGATAAACTTCCATATCTATTGGGTGAAATACCACAGTGTGCAATCACAGCAGCAAGATTTGTGACCTGTTGCCACAAGAAAAGGGCAACCAGTGAAGAACAAACACCACTGTAAATACAACCTATATTTATGTTGATTTATTTTCCCCTTTGTTCTTTAACTATTTGCACATCATTACAAAACTCTATATACAGTTGAAGTCTGAAGTTTACATACACTTAGGTTGGAATCATTAAACTCGTTTTTCAACCACTCCACTAATTTCTTGTTAACAAACTATAGTTTTGGCAAGTCGGTTAGGACATCTCTTTTGTGTATGACACAAGTAATTGTTCCAACAATTGTTTACAGAGAGATTATTTCACTTATAATTCACTGTATTACAATTCCAGTGGGTCAGAAGTTTACATACACTAAGTTGACTGTGCCTTTAAACAGCTTGGGAAATTCCAGAAAATGATGTCATGGCTTTAGAAGCTTCTGCTACTTAACATAATTTGAGTCAATTGGAGGTGTACCTGTGGATGTCTTTCAAGGCCTACCTTCAAACTCAGTGCCTCTTTGCTTGACATCATGGGAAAATCAAAAGAAATCAGCCAAGACCTCAGAAAAAATCGTTAGCTGTCTTGAGCATATCGGCTGCTATTTGAACAGGTCTATCAAACAATCTTCTTGGGCCACTATAACTATAACTATTTTTTTATTTTTTTTTTATTTTAAATTTTCTCCCATTTTCTCCCCAATTTTCGTGGTATCCAATCGCTAGTAATTACTATCTTGTCTCATCGCTACAACTCCCGTACGGGCTCGGGAGAGACGAAGGTTGAAAGCCATGCGTCCTCCGAAGCACAACCCAACCAAGCCGCACTGCTTCTTAACACAGCGCGCCTCCAACCCGGAAGCCAGCCGCACCAATGTGTCGGAGGAAACACCGTGTACCTGGCCCCCTTGGTTAGCGCGCACTGCGCCCGGCCCGCCACAGGAGTCGCTGGAGCGCGATGAGACAAGGATATCCCTACCGGCCAAACCCTCCCTAACCCGGACGACGCTATGCCAATTGTGCGTCGCCCCACGGACCTCCCGGTCGCGGCCGGCTGCGACAGAGCCTGGGCGCAGTTAGCACTGCGATGCAGTGCCCTAGACCACTGCGCCACCCGGGAGGCCTAACTATAACTATTTTGACAATTGGATTGGTCCCCTCTACCACACAGAACCCACTAATCTAGCGACGGAAACGCACGGGGTGGCTAAAAACAGACCTCCATCCTCTGCTAGCTTGCTACCCATGACTCGGCTAGCTGTCTGAATCGCCGTGACCCCAACCAACCTCACTACTCACTGGACTCTTATGATCACTCGACTAAGCATGCCTCTCCTTAATGTCAATATGCCTTGTCCATTGCTGTCCTGGTTAGTGTTTATTGGCTTATTTCACTGTAGAGCCTCTAGCCCTGCTCATTATACCTTATCCAACCCTTCAGTTCCACCACCCACACATGCAATGACATCACCTGGTTTCAATTATGTTTCTAGAGACAATATCTCTTTCATCATCACTCAATGCCTAGGTTTACCTCCAACGTACTCACATCCTACCATACCTTTGTCTGTACACTATACCTTGAATCTATTTTATCGCCCCCAGAAACCTGCTCCTTTTACTCTTTGTTCCGGACGTCCTAGACGTCCAATTCTCATGGCTTTTAGCCGTACCCTTATCCTACTCCTCCTCTGTTCCTCTGACGATGTAGAGGTGAATCCAGGCCCTGTAGTGCCTAGCTCCACTCCTATTCCCCAGGCGCTCTCTTTTGATGACTTCTGTAACCGTAATAGCCTTGGTTTCATGCATGTTAACATTAGAAGCCTCCTCCCTAAGTTTGTTTTATTCACTGCTTTAGCACACTCTGCCAACCCGGATGTCTTAGCCATGTCTGAATCCTGGCTTAGGAAGACCACCAATAACTCTGAAATCTCCATCCCTAACTACAACATTTTCAGACAAGATAGAACGGCCAAAGGGGGCGGTGTTGCAATCTACTGCAGAGATAGCCTGCAGAGTTCTGTCCTACTATCCAGGTCTGTACCCAAACAATTTGAACTTCTACTTTTAAAAATCCACCTCTCTAAAAACAAGTCTCTCACCGTTGCCACCTGCTATAGACCACCCTCTGCTCCCAGCTGTGCTCTGGATACCATATGTGAACTGATTGCCCCCCATCTATCTTCAGAGCTCGTGCTGCTAGGTGACCTAAACTGTGACATGCTTAACTTCTTTAGGATAGGGTGCAGAGTTTTCACTTAGGGAAAAATAGCGTGCCCAATTTCAACTTCGTTCTACTCATCCCCAGAATATAAGATATGCATATTATTAGTAGATTTGGATAGAAAACACTCTGAAGTTTCTAAAACTGTTTGAATCATATCTGTAAGTATAACAGAACTTATATAGCAGTCAAAACCCTGAGGACAATTTTTTTTTTTTAAGTCACTGTCTGTTCAATGAGTTATTATGAGCAGGCCAGAATTCTAATCACTATAATCGCAGTACCTACTGCTTCCACTGGATGTCACCAGTGTATGGAAAAAGTTTAAGGTTATTCATTTGAACAATGAGAAAGAAAAACACCAGGAAGTAGAGTGACGTCTGTGTTTTTGTTTGATAGTTGCGCAAGACTTGAAAAGTACCGTGAGTTTGTTTATCTCCTGTATTGAAAACAGATTGACCCGTCTTCAATTTGATCGATTATTAACGTTTACAAATACCTTAAGTTGTATTACAAAAGTACTTTGAAATGTTTTGGCAAAGTTTAGAGGTACAGTGATCCCTCGCCACTTCGCGGTTCACTTATCGCGGATTCGCTATTTCGCGGATTTTCATAATGCATTTTTTTTTTTTTTTTGGTGCATTGTGCTCTGCATTCTGATTCGCTAAAAACTCACTCCCGCTTCTTGTATCAAAACATGCTACGAATTGTGCTATCATTTTGTCGTCTCGTGCAGTTATGTGTACGTACATAAAACAGCTTGGCAAATTTACATTAAGTTGGCCAAATTATCTTGTAATTTCGAACATCTCCTAAACCCATAATGTCGACGAAACGGCCTGAACTTAAGCGAGTAGCTGAGGAATGGGACCCTTTGATGAGCCGTTCATTACAGTTCTCCAACGTAATCGATGGTGGCATGTCGGTGTACAAGGATCTTTTTGCAAAGAAGAAAAAAGAGCGACAACAGCTGCCTATCACTATGTTCTTCTCCCGAACAAACACACCTGCACCGCGGGCTTCAGAAGAAGAGAACACTGCAGAGCGCAGTCAGGATGCAGCGGCCCAGTCTGAAGAGCAGTGAAACGGCCTACACGTGAGTCACTGTATTTGTATACATGTAATAGTTGCTAATTGTAAAAAAAAAAAAAGTTTTCTATTTCGCGGATTTCACTTATCGCGGGTCATTTTCGGAACGTAACCCCCGCGATAAACGAGGGATTACTGTAATTATTTAGATATTTTGTCGTGACTTTGCGCAAATTGAACGCTGTTTTTTTCTGGTACAACGGCGCCAAATAAATGGACAATTTGGATATATATGGACGGAATTAATCGAACAAAAGGACCATTTGTGATGTTTATGGGACATATTGGAGTGCCAACAAAAGAATCTCGTCAAAGGTAATGCATGTTTTATATTTTATATCTGCGTTTTGAGTAGCGGTTGGTTGAATGGTTGAATAGGCTACACTCTCTTGTTGACATTTTGCTATCATCAGATAATAGCATCTTATGCTTTCGCCGAAAAGCCTTTTTGAAATCTGACATGTTGGCTGGATTCACAACGAGTGTAGCTTTAATTTGGTATCTTATATGTGTGATTTAATAAAGTTTGATTTTATATAATTTTTTTGAATCTGGCGCTCTACATTTTCCCAGGCTGTTGGGACGCTAGCGTCCCGCTATCCCAGAGAGGTTAACACCCCGGCCATCCTACAATCTAAGCTTGATGCCCTCAATCTCACACAAATTATCAATGAACCTACCAGGTACAACCCCAAAGCCGTAAACACTGGCACCCTCATAGATATCATCCTAACCAACTTGCCCTCTAAATACACCTCTGCTGTTTTCAACCAAGATCTCAGCGATCACTGCCTCATTGCCTGCATCCGTAATGGGTCAGCGGTCAAACTACCTCCACTCATCACTATCAAACGCTCCCTGAAACACTTCAGCGAGCAGGCCTTTCTAATCGACCTGTTCCGGGTATCCTGGAAGGATATCGACCTCATCCCGTCAGTAGAGGATGCCTGGTTATTTTTTTTAAATGCCTTCCTCACCTTCTTAAATAAGCATGCCCCATTCAAGAAATTTAGATCCAGGAACAGATATAGCCCTTGGTTCTCTCCAGACCTGATTGCCCTTAACCAACACAAAAACATCCTGTGGCGTTCTGCATTAGCATCGAACAGCCCCTGTGAAATGCAACTTTTTAGGGAAGTTAGAAACCAATATACACAGGCAGTTAGAAAAGCCAAGGCTAGCTTTTTCAAGCAGAAATTTGCTTCCTGCAACACGAACTCAAAAAAGTTCTGGGACATTGTAAAGTCCATGGAGAATAAGAACACCTCCTCCCAGCTGCCCACTGCACTGAGGATAGGAAACTCTGTCACCATCGATAAATCCACTATAATTGAGAATTTCAATAAGCATTTTTCTACGGCTGGCCATGCTTTCCACCTGGCCACCCCTACCCCGGTCAACAGCACTGCACCCCCCACAGCAACTTGCCCAAGCCTTCCCCATTTCTCCTTCACCCAAATCCAGTCAGCTGATGTTTTGAAAGAGCTGCAAAATCTGGACCCCTACAAATCAGCCGGGCTAGACAATCTGGACCCTCTCTTTCTAAAATGATCCGCCGAAATTGTTGCAACCCCTATTACTAGGGGTTCAACCTCTGTTCAACCTCTCTTTCGTATCGTCTGAGATCCCCAAAGATTGGAAAGATGCCACGGTCATCCCCCTCTTCAAAGGGGGAGACACTCTAGACCCAAACTGCTACAGACCTTTATCTATCCTACCCTGCCTTTCTAAGGTCTTTGAAAGCCAAGTTAACAAACAGATCACAGACCATTTCGAATCCCACCGTACCTTCTCTGCTATGCAATCTGGTTTCCGAGCTGTTCATGGATGCACCTCAGCCACACTCAAGGTCCTAAACGATATCATAACCGCCATCGATAAGAGACAATACTGTGCAGCTGTATTCATGGACCTGGCCAAGGCTTTCTACTCTGTCAATCAACACATTCTTATCGGCAGACTCAACAGCCTTGGCTTCTCAAATGACTGCCTCGCCTGGTTCACCAACTACTTCTCAGACAGAGTTCAGTGTGTCAAATCGGAGGGCCTGTTTGCCGGACCTCTGGCAGTCTCTATGGGGGTGCCACAGGGTTCAGTTCTTGGGCCGACTCTTTTCTCTGTATACATCAATGATGTCGCTCTTGCTGCTGGTAATTCTGATCCACCTCTACGCAGATGACACCATTCTGTATACTTCTGGCCCTTCTTCGGACACTGTGTTAACAACCCTCCAGACGAGCTTCAATGCCATACAACTCTCCTTCCGTGGCCTCCAACTGCTCTTAAATACAAGTAAAACTAAATGCATGCTCTTCAACCGATCGCTGCCTGCACCTGCCCGCCTGTCCAGCATCACTACTCTGGACGGTTCTGACTTAGAATATGTGGACAACTACAAATACCTAGGTGTCTGGTTAGACTGTAAACTCTCCTTCCAGACTCACATAAAACATCTCCAATCCAAAGTTAAATCTAGAATCGGCTTCCTATTTCGCAACAAGCATCCTTCACTCATGCTGCCAAACATACCCTCGTAAAACTGACCATCTTACCGATCCTCGACTTCGGCGATGTCATTTACAAAATAGCCTCCAACACCCTACTCAACAAATTGGATGCAGTCTATCACAGTGCCATCCGATTTGTCACCAAAGCCCCATATACTACCCACCACTGCAACCTGTACGCTCTCGTTGGCTGGCCCTCACTTCATACTCGTCGCCAAACCCACTAACTCCAGGTCATCCACAAGACCCTGCTAGGTAAAGTCCCGCCTTATCTCTGCTCGCTGGTCACCATAGCTGCACCCACCCATAGCACGCGTTCCAGCAGGTATATCTCACTTGTCACCCCCAAAGCCAATTCCTCCTTTGGCCGCCTCTCCTTCCAGTTCTCTGCTGCCAATGACTGGAACGAACTACAAAAATCTCTGAAACTGGAAACACTTATCTCCCTCACTAGCTTTAAGCACCAGCTGTCAGAGCAGCTCACAGATCACTGCACCTGTACATAGCCCATCTATAAATAGCCCAAACAACTACCTCTTCCCCTACTGTAATTATTTATTTATTTTGCTCCTTTGCACTCCAGTATTTCTACTTTCTACTGCACACTCATCTACTGTCAAATCTACCATTCCAGTGTTTTAATTGCTATATTGTATTTACTTCGCCACCATGGCCTATTTATTGCCTTTACCTCCCTTATCTCACCTCATTTGCTCACATTGTATATAGACTTATTTTTCTACTGTATTATTGACTGTATGTTTGTTTTACTCCATGTGTAACTCTGTGTTGTTATATGTGTCGAACTGCTTTGCTGTTGTAAATGAGAACTTGTTCTCAACTTGCCTACCTGGTTAAATAAAGGTGAAATAAAATCAAAAAAACAAAAAAACTCAGTGCCTATTTGCTTGACATCATGGGAAAATCAAAAGAAATCAGCCAAGACCTCAGAAGAAAAATTGTAGACCTCCACAATTCTGGTTCATCCTTGGGAGCAATTTCCAAACGCCTGAAGGTACCACGTTCATCTGTACAAACAATAGTATGTAAGTATAAACACCATGGGACCACGCAGCCGTCATACCGCTCAGGAAGGAGACTCTGTCTCCTAGAGATGAACGTACTTCATCTGGTGCGAAAAGAGCAAATCAATCCCAGATCAACAGCAAAGGACCTTGTGAAGATGCTGGAGGAAACAGGTACCAAAGTATCTATATCCACAGTAAAACGAGTCCTATATCGACATAACCTGAAAGGCCGCTCAGCAAGGAAGAAGCCACTACTCCAAAACCGCCATAAAAAAGCCAGATTACGGTTTGCAACTGCACATGGGGACAACGATTGTACTTTTTGGAGAAATGTCCTCTGGTCTGATGAAGTAAAAATAGAACTGTTTGGCCATAATGACCATTGTTATGTTTGGAGGAAAAAGGGGGAGGCTTGCTAGACGAAGAACACCATCCCAAACGTGAAGCACGGGGGTGGCAGCATCATGTTGTGGGGGTGCTTTGCTGCATGAGGGACTGGTGTACTTCACAAAATAGATGGCATCATGAGGGAAATTTATGTGGATATATTGAAGCAACATCTCAAGACATCGTTCAGGAAGTTAAAGCTTGGTTGCAAATGGGTTTTCCAAATGAACAATTTCCACAAGCATACTTCTGAAGTTGTGGCAAAATGGCTTAAGGACAACAAAGTCAAGGTATTGGAGTGGCCATCACAAAGCCCTGACCTCAATCCCATAGAAAACGTGTGGGCAGAACTGAAAAAGTGGGTGCGAGCAAGGAGGCCTACAAACCTGACTCAGTTACACCAGCTCTGTCAGGAGGAATGGGCCAAAGTTCACGCAACTTATTGTGGGAAGCTTGTGGAAGGCTACCCGAAACGTTTGACCCAAGTTAAACAATTTAAAGGCAATGCTACCAAATACTAATTGAGTGTATGTAAGCTTCTGACGCACTGGGAATGTGATGAAAGAAAGAAAAGCTGAAATAAATCATTCTCTCTGCTATTATTCTGACATTTCACATTCTTAAAATAAAGTGGTGAACCTAACTGACCTAAGACAGGGAATTTTTACTTGGATTAAATGTCAGGAATTGTGGAAAACTGCGTTTAAATGTATTTGGTTAAGGTGTATGTAAACTTCCGACTTCAACTGTATACATAATATATTTTATTATTCTGGAACTTTTGTGAGTAATGTTTACTGTTCTTTTGTTATTGTTTATTTAACTTTTGTTTATTATCTAGTTCAGTTATTTTGGCAATGTAAACATATGTTTTCCATGCCAATAAAGCCCCTTAAATTGAATTGAATTGAAATTGAAAATGAATTGATAGTGAGTGAGTGAGTGAGTGAGTGAGAGAGAGAGAGAGAGAGAGAGAGAGAGAGAGAGAGAGAGAGAGAGAGAGAGAGAGAGAGAGAGAGAGAGAGAGAGAGAGAGAGAGAGAGAGAGAGAGAGAGAGAGAGAGAGAGAGAGAGAGAGAGAGAGAGAGAGAGAGAGAGAGAGAGAGAGAGAGAGAGAGAGAGAGAGAAGGACAAGGCCCACCACACTCAGCTACAGGAAAGACTGCAATCAATAATTTACATCATCTGTCACCACGCGCTCCACTGGACCACTCAACAAACAGCGCAGACAAAAACACAGGCAAAAACACACACATGCAAGAGCTGCACACACACACAGACACGCAGACTCACAGACACACACTCCACTCTCCGCCGCACCCGTCCCGACCACCTCTCTACTTCGCTCACAAGCAGCAGCAGACAATAACAGATTGAGCAGAGAGAACCAGACCCCCTACTATCCATAACGCCTATTTCATTTTCAACACACACTGCCATTTTAGCAGTCTAGACTCCAGACGCTGGGAAATTGCCTTTTTCTGAGCCTGTTGTCTCTTACAGCAGCCATGATATATTCCTATCCCTGTAATATTTCGCAGAGTGTATGATTAGACTTGTCGGGGGGGGGGGGACAACAAACAGTAAAGGGATAGCCCCATGGTAAATGAACTGTATGTTTGTTTTAGAAGATGAAACTAGTGAACCCATCATATACAGCAGCTATGTATTCTGGTTCTCTCAGACTGCATTATCCTGAATAGTTATGGACTGAGATGGTAATATTCTTACTTTATAATACCTTTCATTAATAAGTCATTATACAGGCTTATAACATTCTTGATTGCTTTCTAAATGCTATAATACTCATTCACTATTAGTGCATACATTATGCAAGATAGGCTTACATACATACTTATTTACTAATGCTTATTAATGAAAAGTATTATTGAGTTTTGTAGTTATTTTCTTAAATTCAAACCAACAGGCATGCTAGTCTGTGATGCCTGTATAATGACTAATTCCAGAAGACTAAAGCACTGTGAAGCAGACAGCAGATCATTGGGTCCGTCAAAACAAAGATCCCTCAAAAATTAGCTAAAACATTAGCTGAGTAAAAACAAGAATGTCTGTCCATTTCTAGAGCAAAGTTTGTAGTTGTGACAATTTGGGCCTGCGCCCATCGCCCCTAACACACGTACTTTAAAAAATGTTTTATACTATCGCTGACTTTATAGAGGACAAATGTACTTACTATGACTGAGATATGTGGTTGTCGCACCAAGCTATCTTAAGATTAATGCACTAACTGACTAAAATAAGTATCTAAAGTTGCATTTTTATTAATGTTCAGATGAGAGCTTGCATTTTTTGCTTATGGATCAAATCCTGTTAGCGGGATCGATTTGACAACATCCGGTGAAATTGCAGAGCCCGAAATTTAAAAAAAATACATTCACAGGTGCAATACACCAAATTAAAGCTTAACTTCTTGTTAATCTAGCCACTGTGTCAGATTTCAAAAAGGCTTTACGGCGAAAGCAAACCATGCGATTATCTGAGGACAGCACCCCATCAAACAAACACATGACAATCATATTTCAACCCGCCAGGCGCGACACAAAACTCAGAAATAACGATATAATTCATGCCTTACCTTTGAAGAGCTTCTTCTGTTGGCGCTCCAATATGTCCCATAAACATCACAAATGGTCCTATTGTTCGATTAATTCCGTCGTTATATCCCCAAAATGTCCATTTATTTGGCACGTTTGATTCAGAAAAACACCGGTTCCAACTCGCCCAGCATGACTACAAAATATCTAATAAGTTACTTGTAAACTTTGTCCAAACATTTCAAATAACTTTCCTAATCCAACTTTAAGTATTTTAAAACGTAAATAATCGATCAAATTTAAGATGGAATATACTGCGTTCAATAGAGGATAAAATGAAAGTGGAGCGAGCTTCAGGTCACGCGCCCCAAACAAGAGTACACTTGGCTGTACACCCAGAAAGTTAAGGGCTACTTCTTCATTTCTCAAAAGAAAAACATCAACCAATTTCTAAAGACTGTTGACATCTAGTGGAAGCTATAGGAACTGCAAGCATATTTTTATTAAAACGGGCTTGCCATAGGAATTCAATGGAAAACAGATTGACCTCAACAACAAAAAATTACCTGGATGGATTGTGCTCGGGGTTATGTTATACTCACAGACATTATTCAAACAGTTGTAGAAACTTCAGAGTGTTTTCTATCCAAATCTACAAATAATATGCATATCTTAGCTTCTGGGCCTGAGTAGCAGGCTGTTTACTTTGGGCACGCTTTTCATCTGGACGTGAAAATACCGCCCCCTATCCCAGAGAGGTTTTTAACAACAGTGCTTCTTTATAGTCATGCATAGACCAAAGCCATTAGGTTGAATGTTCTGGAGTGCGCCCGCCTGTCTCTCATGCACTACTTTACCTGTGCAGTGCATGCATTGTTTGGGATAATCATTCACAATTTCATACATAATTTCCAATCACATCATACACAATTTCCAATCACCATTATATTTGTTGATGTAAAATGTATGTTTATTAAACCTATTTATTAAGATCAAATCCACATTAGGGTAAACAGCGTCACTGTTCGCAGCAGAGCCTTCGTTATTGTTTTTGTTGTTGAACAGAAGAGAAACGGAGTAGAGGAGCCTCCGACAGCGCGGTAAAAAAAAATGTAACTACATTTTATGGTGTTTATTCACGCATGCAATAACGTCAGAGGGGAAAAAACTGTATCCGTTGTTTTCAGTAACTTCTTTGTTGTAATATCCCAAATGGACATGACAGTTTCACCAATGAAGGATCCCAGGTTTAAGCTCTTGTTAATTGAGAGGGCTGGTCGTGTATAGGTAATGTGCTGTTACTTTAGCTCTTAGGTATTAGACTCAGTTGTGTGAGTCTTTCTCCAGTTTTTGCAGTGTTTGGATGTCTTGCCCTTGTAGTTTACTACAATAAGTCATTTGGATCCTTGTTGTCCAGCCTTTTTTTAATCAATTGCAACCTTTTGAAACTACAAAAATGTTGCCTTGCATTCCTGGACTGTAAATGTGTAAATATCTTCATCATCACTTTAGCACTGTGGGCATACAACACTGTGAATAAAACCATCATTTTGATCATTCTGTACAACTCAGTTCGACAAAACCCAACTAACTAGGCTGCCGGGTCCATTATTCCTAACAGTAGTATTTTATTTTGACGCAAAGTACATCCACGTCTGTAACTCTGTGTTGTTGTCATTCGTCCATGACATCACAAGTGCTGAACACCTCTCCAAAAGCATGATGTCATAGTGACCTGTGTGAGGTCATTGGGATGGCATGATGGTGATTCCTCTGAGATTAGTAGACGAGGAGACGAGTAAGACAAGATGAGGAAATGACACACATTATATTACCTGATAGTCTCCTGTCTCCTGCCTGTATGTCTGCATGACCTTCACATTTCATTAGCATAACCAGGTTCAACATTTTAATGTGATTTTGAATGTGATATTAGTTTAGAATGACTGGTGTTAACATTGGTGGATGTGAGTTAACGAGCAAATCTCCAATTTCTCACTCCACCTAACGCCTCCATCTCCAAAGCTATACACACACAAGTGTTGAAGAGAGGAATGAAATGTATGACCCCCAAATCTGATACACACACACACACAAGTACACACACACATACACACATTACACACACACACACACACACACACACACACACACACACACACACACACACACACACACACACACACACACACACACACAGACAAATACATGTACGCACTCACAAACCGATAAACACCAACACACACACACACACACACACACACACACACACACAGTCTTCCCTTTTTGTTCATGAAATATGGAGAAAGATCCTATAATCCAGATGACATGCACAACAGCCCCAGGAGGAATTCTAATACAGGTTCTAAGTCCATATTGTAGTCCATATTGTAGTCCATATTGTAGTCCATATTGTTTCCCATATTGTAGCCCATATTGTTTCCCATATTGTAGTCCATATTGTAGCCCATATTGTAGTCCATATTGTAGTCCATATTGTGGCCCATATTGTAGCCCATATTGTGGCCCATATTGTAGTCCATATTGTAGCCCATATTGTAGCCCATATTGTAGCCCATATTGTAGTCCATATTGTAGCCCATATTATAGCCCATATTAGCCCAGAAATAGACAGACTCAGTACGGTGTTCATTATCTGTCAGGAAGTAAACTCCATCCAGTGCCTCATGACATGCAGTCAGTTGTGAGGACATTAAATAAACAGTACAGTGGTCCATAGCCCTGTTCCTCTATCCACCACAGCTGTCTGATAGGATCATCAAATGTTACTGTAAAGACATGCAGGAGAAAACAGAAAAGAAAGGAAAGACTTGAGAGTGATAGGAAAGAGACCGGGACAGAGGTGAGCTCATGGGATGGTAATGGTTGACAAGCAGAGGAGATAATGACTTGTACTAATGGAACAGTTTCTCATGCTGCTGTTTTCCATAAATGACAACAATTAATAAAATGTAACTTAATTTTTTTTCTTGAATGAAGAGATGATGTTAAACTTCCTTTACCTTACCAAACCCTGACCAACACACACACACACACACACACACACACACACACACACACACACACACACACACACACACACACACACACACACACACACACACACACACACACACACGTCCCTGTCCACTCAGCTACCCTCAGACCCCTGTCCCGGACCCCCAGCCATGCAGACACACCCCTCCGGGCCTCATCAATATTGTAGTTGGTACTTAACGGACAAAACACAGTAAAGACCATGCCCAGGGCACCTGGGGAAGATGGGATAAGGGGGAGCTGCCCCAGAAAAACACCAGAAGATGTTCACCCCTCACACACATGCATGTTTATGCTGGTAAGTGTGTCTGCAACTTCAGGACGCTTTGAGTTGCTGAGCAGGTATATTGAATGTCATACAGATATAACAGAATCGATAAAAAACATGGAAATCAAATTGTATTTGTCACATACACATGGTTAGCAGATGTTAATGCGAGTGTAGCGAAATGCTTGTGCTTCTAGTTCCGACAATGCAGTAATATCCAACAAGTAATCTAACCAAACAACTACCTTATACACACAAGTGTAAAGGAATGAATAAGAATATGTACATAGAAAAATATATGAATGAGTGATGGTATAGAACGGCAAAGGTAAGATGCAGTAGATGGTATAGAGTACAGTATATACATATGAGATGAGTAATGTAGGGTATGTAAACATATGAAAGTGGCATTGTTTAAAGTGGCTAGTGATACATTTATTACATAAAGATGGCAAGATGCAGTAGATGGAATAGAGTACAGTATATACATATGAGATGAGTAATGTAGGGTATGTAAACATTATATGAAGTGGCATTGTTTAAAGTGGCTAGTGATACATTTATTACATCAATTTTTCCATTATTAAAGTGGCTGGAGTTGAGTCAGTATGTTGGCAGCAGCCACTCAATGTTAGTGATGGCTGTTTAACAGTCTGATGGCCTTGAGATAGAAGCTGTTTTTCAGTCTCTCGGTCCCTGCTTTGATGCACCTGTACTGACCTCGCCTTCTGGATGATAGCGGGGTGAACAGGCAGTGGCTCGGGTGGTTGTTGTCCTTGATTATTTTTTTGGCCTTCCTGTCACATCGGGTGGTGTAGGTGTCCTGGAGGGCAGGTAGTTTGCCCCCAGTGATGCGTTGTGCAGACCTCACTACCCTTTGGAGAGCCTTACGGTTATGGGCGGAGCAGTTGCCGTACCAGGCGGTGATACAGCTCGACAGGATGCTCTCGATTTTGCATCTGTAAAAGTTTGTGAGTGTTTTTGGTGACAAGCCAAATTTCTTCAGCCTCCTGAGGTTGAAGAGGCGCTGCTCTGCCTTCTTCACCACGCTGTCTGAGTGGGTGGACCATTTCAGTTTGTCAGTGATGTGTACGCCGAGGAACTTAAAACTTTCTACCCTCTCCACTACTGTCCCGTCGATGTGGATAGGGGGGTGCTCCCTCTGCTGTTTCCTGAAGTCCACGATCATCTCCTTTTTTTGTTGACGTTGAGTATGAGGTTATTTTCCTGACACCACAGTCCGAGGGCCGTCACATTCTCCCTGTAGGCCGTCTCTTCGTTGTTGCTAATCAAGCCTACCACTGTAGTGTCGTCTGCAACATTGATGATTGAGTTGGAGGCGTGCATGGCCACGTAGTCGTGGGTGAACAGGGAGTACAGGAGAGGGCTGAGAACGCACCCTTGTGGGGCCCCAGTGTTGAGGATCAGCGGGGTGGAGATGTTGTTACCTACCCTCACCACCATGGGGCGGCCGTCAGGAAGTCCAGGACCCAGTTGCACAGGGCGGGGTCGAGACCCAGGGTCTCGAGCTTGATGACGAGTTTGGAGGGTACTATGGTGTTAAATGCTGAACTGTAGTTGATGAACAGCATTCTCACATAGGTATTCCTCTTGTCCAGATGGGTTAGGGCAGTGTGTTTTATTGGAGAAAAAAGTCAATGTAGACTTGGTTACAGATTACAGTTATCTTTAATCATTGGATTTTCAAGGTAACAAATGTAAATTAAGAAGTCCTTAGTCTGAGAAAGGCAGATACATATTTACAGTACCAGTCAAAAGTTTGGACACACCTACTCATTCAAGGGTTTTTCATTATTTTTTATTAGTTTCTACATTTTAGAATAACAGTGAAGACATCAAAACTATGAAATAACTCATATGGAATCATATAGTAACCAAAAAGTGTTAAACAAATCAAAATATATTTTAGATTTTAGATTCTTCAAAGTAACAACCCTTTGCCTCGATGACAGTTTTGCACATACTTGGCATTCTCCCAACCAGCTGCACCTGGAATGCCTGGAGATTGGTTGACTGTGGAGGCCAGGTCATCTGATGCAGCACTCCATCACTCTCCTTCTTGGTCAAATAGTCCATACACAGCCTGGAGGTGTGTTGGGTCATTGTCCTGTTGAAAAGCAAATGATAGTCCCAAGAAGCGCAAACCAGACAGAATTGTGTATCGCTGCAGAATGATGTGGTAGCCATGCTGGTTAAGTGTGCCTTGAATTCTAAATAAATCACTGACAGTGATTGAGCAAAGCACCCCCACACCATCACACCTCCTCCTCCATGCTTCACGGTGGGAACTACACATGCAGAAATCATCTGTTCACCTACTCTGCGTCTCACAAAGCCACAGCTGTTGGAAACAAAAATCTCCAATTTGGACTCATCAGACCAAAGAACAGATTTCCACCTGTCTAATATCCATTGCTTGTGTTTCTTGGCCCAAGCAAGTCTTCTTCTTATTTGTGTCCTTTAGTAGTGGTTTCTTTGCAGCAATTTGACCATGAAGGCCTATTTCACTCAGTCTCCTCTGAACAGTTGATGTTGAGATGTGTCTGTTACTTAAACTCTGTGAAGCATTTATTTGGGCTGCAATTTCTAAGGCTGGTAACTCTAATGAACTTATCATCTGCAGCAGAGGTAACTCTGGGTCTTCCTTTCCTGTGGCGGTCCTCATGAGAGCCAGTTTCATCATAGCGCTTCATGGTTTTCGCGACAGCACTTGAAGAAACTTTCAAAGTTCTTGAAATTTTCCAGATTGACTGACCTTCATGTCTTAAAGGAATGATGGACTATCATTTCTCTTTGCTTATTTGAGCGGTTCTTGCCATAATATGTAGTTGGTATTTTACCAAATAAGGCTATCTTCTGTAACCACCCCTATCTTGTCACAACACAACTGATTGGCTCAAACGCATTAAGACGGAACGAAATTACACAAAATAACTTTAAACAAGGCACACCTGTTAATTTAAATGCATTCCAGGTGACTACCTGATAAAGCTGGTTGAGAGAATGCCAAGAGTGTGCAAAGCTGTCATCAAGGCAAAGGGTGGCTATTTGAAGAATCTCAAATATCAAATATATTCTGATTTGTTTAACACTTTTTTGGTTACTACATGATTCCATGTGTATTATTTCATAGTTTTGATGTCTTCACTATTATTCTATAATGTAGAAAAAAGTTACAATTAATAAAAATCTTGGAATGAGTAGGTGTGTCAAAACTTTTGACTGGTACTGTATATTCTGACAGAGAGAGGGGGAGAGAGAGAAAGAGAGAGAGAAGTAGGGATGTATTTGTCCAGTGAAACACAGCAACCCCTGCCTCTCTATCACTCTGTCGGCAGTATTGGCTCAGTTAACAAAATCAATAAGGCTACGTGTCTGTGAGTGTGACTGAGCGTGTGTGAGTGTGTGTGAATCCAGGCAGGTGAGAGAGCAGAACAGACTCCCCAAGCAGGGCGTCCCTTCACACACATCAATTATTGAGGCATCAGGACATGGGGAGCACCCCAGGGGTCAGGGGTCACACACCATTACTCCCTGGTCTTTCAGGGGCGCACGACTGGAAGGGAAGAGAACGGAGTGCTCTCCGCCCCGCTGAGGATCAACGTCCAGGCCCTGAGTGTTTGCTCTGGGGTGAGGCCCTGACTCCCAACCACCACACACACATGGGCAAATGCACGCACATACACACACACACACACACACCAACTAAAGCAAGTCTTTGTGCCGTAGACCAGTGAAATCACTTCGGTTCTGGAAGGGAGGTTTCTTCCCACTTTGCACATTTGGTTCCTTGGAAATTGGGGAACGTACATTTTTGCTTTCTCATTGGTTCTTGGAATGAAGGCTTACGTTTCCTGAACGGTAAAACTGAATGTTTTTTAAACGTTCTTAGAATGGAAGTGAAAATTTAGACTGTTCTGGGAACGTTCATTTTTAGGTTGCAGGGAGGTTCTGAGAACCGTTTAATATGGTTCCTTGAAAGTTTTCCTGGGAGGTTTTATTAACATTCTGAGAATGGAAATTATAGGTAATTAGGTAATTAATTAACTTTCTGAGAACATATTTCAATAAGACTTTTAATATCACACCTAGCTTGGTTAACTTTTTGAACTCCAAGCACAGATAGAACACATGGACATTTATTTGCTTAGGCATTAATTAAACACATTTCTTTTTTATTCTGCCATTGAGATTCCAAACCTGTTTTTTGTTCTCTATCCATGGAATTTGTCCAATGCGCCACCAGGACAAAGCTAGCATGTCATGTTTTTTTACTGATACAAAGCTGTTAATTTCAGTTTATTCAAACAGACCCCATTTCAAAGGAAACAAGCACTCATTAAGATCAGGTGTGGCCAATTAGTGGGCGTGACCAACACACCTGAACACACTTAACAAGATAGAGGATAAAAATAGTTTTGTCAATGCTGAGAACGGAATGTATGTTTTAAATAACATTCTTAGAACGCTCTCTGAACGTTACTGAAGGTTTCTTTTGGTTGTTACGGGAAGTTTTTTTTACGTTCTCTGAACAATTTGAGAACATTACTTTAAATAGAATCAGGAGGAAACCGGTAGGAAACGTGCTAGTAGGTTTGCTTTTAGGGAGTTTTTATTTGTCACAATGCTGCTGATTACTCATTGAGGGTCTGTGACAACAGTTGATGAAAAAAAAGCATACATTTGATTCATTAACTGTACTTTCAAACAAAAAACCTGTTCCGATGGGCATATTCTGCCCGAGACCAAAATCCACTTCCCGTTAAACCTCCTCTCCATCCCCCCCCAACCTATCACTTTTCCCACCTCACCCACTTCTTGCCCCTCTCCCAACTCTGGCTGGCTGCATTAAAGGTGAGGGGGCAAAGCAGGGAGGGCTGGCTGATGCATTTAGCGTTAAAGAGCCAGGGAGGCAGGCAGGCTGAGCCCAGCAGCGTGTAGCCTAGCTAGCTGCTTGTGTCTGGGACAGGCCTCATGAAATATTGACAGCCAGTGTCCCTTCTAGGAGCTGGCTCGCTCATTCTTGGTGGTGGGGAGCACCATTAATATTTTACATTGCAATCTACTGCTTGACAAACTCTCCCACATGATTGGCTAAAAGCGTTCCCAGCCCCTCTCGCTTAACAGCCACCCCTCCTCCCCTCTACATTTTTTTTCCTTCCCTTCTTCTTCTTTTAAACAAATTTAATTTGTGGGTGAATTAATAACGCCTGGTGATTTTGGCTACCCCTTCACTAACGGGGCCCTCCTGGGGCCAGGGTGGTCCCACTGAATGAAGTGGCATCCATTTTTTATGAAGAGCAGGTTATCGTATTTAACCAGCTTAAAACAGGCAGCAAGTGAGGAGATGGTTGCAGCAGAGAAACAAGCCACCCCTGTTCTCTTCTTCTGTTCCCCTCATTTACCCCCCTCCCTCCTTTGACCCTGTCTACTTTACTTTCCACAGAAAAACAACCATTCTTCCCAGACACCAACCGGCCAACCACAACCATTACTGTACTGTACCCCCCCAACCCATTAACCTGGTTAGGACTGAGTGCTTTGCTGACCCTTAACCAGGTGTGGTGTTCCTCTCTCTCTATTCCTCTCTCTATTCCTTTCTTCCGCTCTCTATCTCTCTCTTCCTCTCTCTCTTCCTCGCTTCCGCTCTCGCTCTCTCTCTCTCTCGCTCTCTCTCCCTCACTTGTTCTGTTTTCCTCTCTCTTCTCTCTCTGTCCATGTCTCTCTCTCTCTTTGGGCCTCTCTTTGTTATCTTACTCACTATTTCGTCTTATGTAATTATTCAGCCTGGGCTTCTTTATACGCTTGATAAATGCTTAAAGACCAGCTATGATATGTTAGCTACATTCCTTTGGGCTCTGGTGAGGGGAAGCTCACTGCACTGAGTTCTCTCTTCACACACACTCTGGCTCAGACAAGTTCAACTTTCTAACCCTTGTTAATGGGACATAAATTCAACCAAAATGACAATGGAGTAGAGTGGAATGGTTGCCAGACACTGATCTAAGGTCATTTTTATGTCTCTTTCCCCCTAACGGTTAAGATTTGGGCTGGTTAAGCTGATCCTAGATCTGTGTTTGTCAAGGGCAGCTATGGACAACACAGAAGCCCATCAGTCAAACTAACCAGCTTGGACAAGAGGAAAGAGAGGATGAAAGAATGACATCCTCCATACATTCAGCATTCAGCCATCAGAGCTACAGCAAGGTTAGACTCAGTAAGAGGTTTGCATTTGTAGGGCTATAACTAAATAGTATGGTTTAACCCTGTGTTAATCATATAGTCTACACCCTCCGTGCCTTTGTTTCCTTGTGAGTCTTCCAGTCTATTGGAGGTAAGCCAGTCGACCCTCCGGAGACAAGGAGCCTTGCAATGTAACTGGCCTTCAAGGCCTTGGGAGCCTGTTAGTCTGCTACCATGTGGTCTAGGTTGTTAGCTGGGGGGACAGTGTTAGAATGACCCCACCCCCCCAACAAGAAAAGGAATGTCTGATTAACATATATATTGGGGTGCCCACTGTGATTTAAGGAGGGAGAGTCTCCTCTGCTGTATAACTAGTATGTTCAGACAAAGTCTGGGGGGTTAGGGTTAGAACAGCTTTTACATTTTGTTATTTAATTTCATTATTTCTTGAATATTAAAACATACAATCTACCTCCATTGAAGCTGCTCAACATTTACATTACATTCAGTCATGTAACAGAATCCCATCCAGAGCGACCTACAAGAGCAACCAGGGTCAAGCGCCCCGCCCAAGGGCACATCAACCAATCTCCCACAATGTAAAAAACAGGGACCCGAACCAGCGACCTATCAACCACCGGCCTAAGCTCCCAAACACCAGGCCACCAACCATCCAAGATACCCCCACAGTTCCCCGAGAGCTGCCCCTCAACCACCCCCCTGGAAATGACAAAAAACTCTCCCCAAGTCACCGCCTCCAATGCACCAACAACCAACAAAATGAACAAAAGACAAAACAGAAAAAACTAAGGAAAACATAAAACAACAATGCAAAAACAAAATACATCAAGGACAACAAAAATCATAACTACATGCCAACTGAATACATTTGAATGCATGTATAGCACTATTTACATGTGTGTATGTGTGTGTGTGCGTTTGAATGTGAGTATGTGTATATGCATGTGTACACGCGTACAAGCATCAGCCTCAGATTTTACAGGCATTAGATGTGACAACATTACCCTTCAGTGTCATTCAAACGGTTTATTTTTGGTTTATTTTGGTTTATTTTGACCTTTATCTTTGACCGTCATTCTATCCCCCGCCTAGCAACTCCTCTCCCGCTTGTCTCCAGTTCCACATCCCAACCCTCAGCTTCCCTCAGTCCATCCCACCTATCTCTGCTGGCCACCCTCTTCGGATTTCTACGCACCATATACGTTTCAATAATGCTGTGATGTTTAACATACAATTTGAATCTATCTAATCAAAGAGATTCCACAGATTGAGAGTTGAAGATAAATACTTTTACTGAGAGTATTAGTATATTAGTGATTGACTGACCAGGTCTCTCCAGATCTCCTAACAGTGCTATTTCTAGGGTCAATTTTACATTAATGTTATGGTTTTTCAGCCAGTCCTGAACCTGAGACCAGAAACAGGCTACTTGAGGGCAATAGCGGAACATATGGTCAATTGAGTCTGTATCCTCGCAACAAAATCTGCAGAGCTGCAATGACTGTCTGCACCAAATATTCAACATTTAGTTTGTGGCAAGAGTTCTGTACAATAATTTTAGCTGAAAAGCACAAAGTATTGAACCTTGTGTCATTTTATATATCAACTCATGCACCCAGTGCCATGGAATCGGTAGATCAAAAATCTCTTCCCAGATATTTTGCTATCTGTATGGCACAGCTGTCAACATCCTGGTCCTCAAATGAAACTGGTGTACTTTCCTATTTATGGGTATAACAGCTTTAATATTTCAGATAGATTGTGGCTTCTATCAATGTAATTGTCTGCATCAATGTAATTCTTTGAAAACCATCCAGTTTTGATTTATATTTGCCATATATTTTTCAACTGTGCTGTGATGTTTCACAAAAGTTCTGAACCTTTCTATTCTCATAGTTTTGACAGATTGTAAATTAAAGATGAACATTTTTACTAAGAGTATTGTTATATTATTGATCGAATGACTATGGCTTTTCAAGTCACCCAGCAGTGCTAATTGCAGAGTTACTGTAGCTTTAGTGTAAGGCGTCTAGGTGTAGCAGGTAAGGCGGAGTCAGGCGCAGGACACAAAGATGAGTAATAAACGTAACTTTACTCATAACAACAAATATTCCCAGAAAGAAAATAATCAAGCTCACAAATGAGATCCACTTACAATGAATAAACACGCACAAAACCATGGGGGAAACAGAGGGTTAAATAAGGAACAATTAATTATGGGAATGGAAACCAGGTGTGTACAATGAAGACAAAACAAATGGAAAATTAAAAGTGGATCGGTGGCGGCTAGAAAACCGGTGACGTCGACCGCCGAACGCCGCCCGAACAAGGAGAGGGACCAACTTCGGCAAAAGTCGTGACATTTAGGTAAATGTTGTGATTTTTTAGCTCTTCCTGAACCTGCAACCAAAAACAAAGCTACATATGAGCATGACCAAAACAAGTGATTTAAGGATTTAGGTCTCTTCGCAGCAAAATCTGCAGAGCTAGCACTGTGGCCATTTTTAAAAAATGGAACTGGAACTGTTCTCAGCTATCTTCATACATATCCATTATTAAAACCCTTCACCTTGTTGCTATTGTGTCACCTGAGGAGAAAAAACACAGGTGAGGCGCATGATGCATTTCTTAGCACCCTTCTCCTCTTACCACCTCTGAATGCTGCCTGACTGACTGGTGGGATGGGGAGTAGTGAACAAAGTCCCTGGCACCCTCTCAATGACTGTGCACACACTGTTGTGTAGTGTTGGAATGGGATGGGGGTAAAAAAAATAATAACAAAACCAGACAGAGTATGGGAATACTGAAAATATGGGAAATATAAGAAAATGGGAGTGGGACTTATCCTGCCAGCGGGCAGCAGTACCCTCATCGTCTGCCATCAGACTCCATGCTCCTCTCATCTTCTCTCCTCCTCCTCTCATCTTCACTCCTCTCCTCTTCTACGCTCTCCTCCATACCTGTCGTTCCATGGCGGGCGTCTGTTAAATGATGCAGGAGCAGTCAAACAGAACTCTCACATGGGAAAGCCAATGGCAAGTAAAAACAAGTGGGCAGGATGAACATCCTTCTGCCTACTCAGCAGGGCCAGAGAGGGGGCCTGGAGAGAGGCTTTATCCCTGGGAGAGGACACAAAGTTTTGTCGGGAAAGGACGGAGAGAAAGAGGGAGGAGGGGAGGAGGCAGGGAGAGGTGGAAGTGGCTTCTTGTGTACCTGTGTGAGATGAGACGTGCAGTGGAAAATGTCAACACCCCCCCATGGTACCCCTCTTTGTCACTTCCCCCCTCTTCCCCCCTCCGAACACCTCCTCTCTAGCTTCCTTCCCCTCTACCCCCACACACCTAACCTAACTCTAACCTCTTAGCTACATACAGCGCTGTGCTGTGCTTTAATCCACACTCACATAACAAAAGACTGTTCCCTGTAGAGCTGGCCAGGCAAGGCAAATCCTGGCTCTGTTAGTGCCTGAGAGTCAGTTTCATCCATGCAGAAAATATACACTCACACAGAGACAGAGCGTATACACAGAAAGGCACATACGCACATGTACAAGTACGCACGCGCACGCGCACGTACACGCACACACGCACACGCACACACACACACACACACACACACACACACACACACACACACACACACACACACACACACACACACACACACACACACACACACACACTGACACTGACACTCACTCTGAAGTATGCACACACAGTCTCACACACACCAGTGCATTTCATAACATCCGTGCTTTAAAGGACAAGGCCGGTGGGAGAGTGAGTGAGCGAGAATCGATGGGGAAGCTGTGTCTCTGTCAGTGAGGTGAAGTGAGCGGGGGCTCTGCTCCCTCCCTGCCCCTTGCTCTACAGGGCCTAACACAGTCACTCAGCCAGAAGACAGACATACACACACATAGTGGAACACACACAGTGTGAAGGCAAACACACACACAGCGCAAAGACACACACACACACAGAGCAAAGGAAAAAGCAAACAGAGCAAACACTTACAGCATAAAGACACATACAGCACAAACACACACACACAGCACAAAGACACACACACAAACATAGTGTAGATGCACTGCACATGACGTATGCACAAACACAAACATCCACACAAGACATAAACAAACGGGTCTCTATTCTGCAATTACATTGTACCTACATATACTCCCCTCCATATGTATTTGGACAAGTTAACATTTAAAAAGTGTCTATATACTCCAGCATTTGTGATTTGAGATCAAATGTTTCATATGAGGCGACAGTACAGAATATCATTGTTTATTTAAGGGTATTCCCATACTTATCTGATTTACCGTTTAGAAATGAAAGCACTTTATGTATCTAATCCCGAGTAGATTAGATGTTTCTGAACACTTCTAAATTAATCCAGATAATGCCAAGATTTAAAAAAATATATAATAATTTAATCCATGTAATTTCACCATGACACCCACCATCCCTGGTTCCTCTGAAATAATTTCTGTAGTTTGAAACAGATAAGATTGGCAACAACGGTAATACTTTACAGTAAGGTTACATTTGTAAAGGGTTTGTAATTGTGTTATTAAAACTTCTTATGGCTGGGATCCCGAAAGTGCAGGGCGCCAAATTCAAAACAACAGAAATCTCATAATTAAAATTCCTCAGACATACAAGTATTTTACACCATTTTAAAGATAAACTTGTTGTTAATCCCACCACAGTGTCCGATTTCGAAAAGGCTTTACAACGAAAGCACAACATATCATTATGTTAGGTCAGCACCTATTCACAGAAAAACACATTTTTCCAGCCAAAGAGAGGAGTCACAAAAAGCAGAAATAGAGATAAAATTAATCACTAACCTTTGATGATCTTCATCAGATGACACTCATAGGACTTCATGTTACACAATACATGTGTTTTGTTTGATAAAGTTCATATTTATATCCAAAAATCTCAGTTTACTTTGGCGCATTGTTATGTTTTGCCATCCGGTGATTTTGCAGAGAGCCACATCAATTTACAGAAATACTCATAATAAACATTGATAAAAGATACAAGTATTATACATGGAACTTTAGATACACTTCTCCTTAATGCAACCGCTGTGTCAGATTTTTAAAACACTTTATGGAAAAAGCACACCATGCTATAATCTGAGTACAGCGCTCAGAGCCCAAACAAGCCATAAAGATATCCGCCATGTTGTGGAGTCAACAGATGTCAGAATATCATAATAAATATTCACTTACCTTTGATGATCTTCATCAGAATGCACTCCCAGGAATCCCAGTTCCACAATAAATGTTTGATTTGTTCCATAAAGTCCATAATTTATGTCCAAATACCTCCTTTTTGTTCGCGCGTTCAGAACACAATACAAACTCACAACGCGCGGGCAAGTCCATGCGAAAGTTCAGACGAAAAGTCATATTACAGTTTGTAGAAACATGTCAAACAAAGTATAGAATCAATCTTTCGGATGTTTTTAACATAAATCTTCAATAATGTTCCAACCGGAGAATTCCTTTGTCTGTAGGAATGCGATGGAACGAAGGTCTAACTATCACGTGAACACGCGTGGTCAGCTCATGCCACTCTGGCAGACTTCTGACTCATTCAGCTCCCATTCCCCCCTCCTTCACAGTAGAAGCATCAAACAAGGTTCTAAAGACTGTTGACATCTAGTGGAAGCCTTAGGAAGTGCAATATGACCAATATCCCACTGTATATTTGATAGGCGATAAGTTGAAAAACTACATACCTCAGATTTCCCACTTCCTGGTTGGATTTTTTCTCAGGTTTTTGCCTGCCATATGAGTTCTGTTATACTCACAGACATCATTCAAACAGTATTAGAAACTTCAGAGTGTTTTCTATCCAAATCGACTAATAATATGCATATATTAGCAACTGGACCTGAGTAGCAGGTGTTACGCCCCTGAAAAAGATGAGAAATAATCACGAGTGTGACACGGAATTGTTTCCTCATTGAGAACTTTAGTGCAATCATTTTACAAAAGTAACACATTTTACAGAACAACAGATCTACAGGAAATAGATAGTTTTGTAGGGTACAAGGCTTATTCAAGTCACAACAGTATACACTGTAATTCACTGAAACAGATACTAATTTCAATATAACTGTCAAGCACAAAGTTTTCACTCAGTGAACCATAACTCAATTTATCAACAGGCAATAAAGTGTTTGAAAAACCATTATACAAATAATACCGCAAAATATCTTATTAACGGCCTCCCGGGTGGCGCAGGGCACTGCATCGCAGCGCTAGCTGCGCCACCAGAGACTCTGGGTTCGTGCCCAGGCTCTGTCGCAGCCGGCCGCGACCGGGAGGTCCGTGGGGCGACGCACAATTGGCCTAGCGTCGTCCGGGTTAGGGAGGGTTTGGCCGGTAGGGATATCCTTGTCTCATCGCGCACCAGCGACTCCTGTGGCGGGCTGGGCGCAGTGCGCGCTAACCAAGGGAGCCAGGTGCATGGTGTTTCCTCCGACGCATTGGTGCGGCTGGCTTCCGGGTTGGAGGCGCGCTGTGTTAAGAAACAGTGCGGCTTGGTTGGGTTGTGTTTTGGAGGACGCATGGCTTTCGACCTTCGTCTCTCCCGAGCCCGTATGGGAGTTGTAGCGATGAGACAAGATAGTAATTACTAGCAATTGGATACCACGAAAATTGGGGAGAAAAGGGTGTAAAAAAATATATATATATCTTATTAACAACGCACATGTTCATTCACAATCGACATAAAATCTCTCAGTACGAAGCTATTCTTCGCTGCAACCGAGCAGGGCTCATATTAATCTCTGCAAACTTAACAAACTTCCTCAATATGTTACTAAGACACACCTTAAAAACTCTTGACATGTTAGCGAGTTATTACATTTAAATTACTCTGCTCCCATTCCCCCCTCCTTCACAGTAGAAGCATCAAACAAGGTTCTAAAGACTGTTGACATCTAGTGGAAGCCTTAGGAAGTGCAATATGACCAATATCCCACTGTATATTTGATAGGCGATAAGTTGAAAAACTACATACCTCAGATTTCCCACTTCCTGGTTGGATTTTTTCTCAGGTTTTTGCCTGCCATATGAGTTCTGTTATACTCACAGACATCATTCAAACAGTATTAGAAACTTCAGAGTGTTTTCTATCCAAATCGACTAATAATATGCATATATTAGCAACTGGACCTGAGTAGCAGGTGTTACGCCCCTGAAAAAGATGAGAAATAATCACGAGTGTGACACGGAATTGTTTCCTCATTGAGAACTTTAGTGCAATCATTTTACAAAAGTAACACATTTTACAGAACAACAGATCTACAGGAAATAGATAGTTTTGTAGGGTACAAGGCTTATTCAAGTCACAACAGTATACACTGTAATTCACTGAAACAGATACTAATTTCAATATAACTGTCAAGCACAAAGTTTTCACTCAGTGAACCATAACTCAATTTATCAACAGGCAATAAAGTGTTTGAAAAACCATATACCAATAACACCGCAAAATATCTTATTAACGGCCTCCCGGGTGGCGCAGGGCACTGCATCGCAGCGCTAGCTGCGCCACCAGAGACTCTGGGTTCGTGCCCAGGCTCTGTCGCAGCCGGCCGCGACCGGGAGGTCCGTGGGGCGACGCACAATTGGCCTAGCGTCGTCCGGGTTAGGGAGGGTTTGGCCGGTAGGGATATCCTTGTCTCATCGCGCACCAGCGACTCCTGTGGCGGGCTGGGCGCAGTGCGCGCTAACCAAGGGAGCCAGGTGCATGGTGTTTCCTCCGACGCATTGGTGCGGCTGGCTTCCGGGTTGGAGGCGCGCTGTGTTAAGAAGCAGTGCGGCTTGGTTGGGTTGTGTTTTGGAGGACGCATGGCTTTCGACCTTCGTCTCTCCCGAGCCCGTACGGGAGTTGTAGCGATGAGACAAGATAGTAATTACTAGCAATTGGATACCACGAAAATTGGGGAGAAAAGGGGGTAAAAAAAAAATATATATATATATATATATCTTATTAACTTTTTATGGCTGCAGGGGCAGTATTGAGTAGTTTGGATGAAAGGTGCCCATTTCAAACGGCCTCGTACTCAATTCTTGCTCGTACAATATGCATATTATTATTACTATTGGATAGAAAACACTCTCAAGTTTCTAAAACCGTTTGAATTATATCTGTGAGTAAAACAGAACTCATTTTGCAAAAAATCTGAAAAATCTGAAAAATCTGAAATCGAGGCTCTGTTCCAGGGCCTCCCTAATCATTTTCTTGAAATCTATTAGTATACATGCACTTCATACGCCTTCCACTATATGTCAATAGGCTGTGAGAGGTGAAATGGAGTGTATAGCTATTTCTATGGTCAAAAGAGAGAGCTTGGAATGACATGACCCCAAATTCCTTTGTTCAGGAAGGCGCAGGAAGTACATCAGCATTGGCTTCTGAAAAGCTTTTGTTATAGACGGCTAATATCTCCGGCTTTGATTTTATTTGATAAATGTGACAATATCATCGTAAAGTATGTTTTTTCAATATAGTTTTATCAGATTATTGAAATTTTTTGGGGAGTTTTGGCGTGTTCCGTTCTCTGCGTTTGTTCACGATGGACAGCTTCGCGCTACTTGGCAAGTTTTGCTTGCTAATTCGAGAGGGAAAAAGGACATTCTCAAACCAAACAACGATTGTTCTGGACGAAGGACCCCTTGTGCAAGATTCTGATGGAAGTTCAACAAAAGTAGGACCCATTTATGATGTTATTTCCTATTTCTGTCGAAAATGTGTTGTTGTGTTTTCCGCCTTGATTTTTGGCGCTGTCTCGCTATAACGTAAGCTGCATGTCGTACTAAAGTTATTTTTAGAATTCTAACACGGCGATTGCATTAAGAACTAGTGTATCTATCATTTGCTGTACAACAAGTATTTTTTAGTAACGTTTATGATTAGTTATTTGGTTAGAATAGGTGAGTGTCAGAAATATATCCGGAGATTCTGGAAAATATTTGCTACGTTTTCACAATGTATAACCACGGATTTCAGCTCTAAATATGCACATTTTCGAACAAACCATATATGTATTGTGTAATATGATGTTATAGGACTGTCATCTGATGAAGTTTATGAAGGTTAGTGAAATAATTAATATCTTTTGCTGGTTTTGTCGCTATCGCTACTGTTGCCTTGAATCAATGCTGTTGTGTGGTTGGCTATTGTAGTAAGCTAATATAATGCTATATTGTGTTTTCGCTGTAAAACACTTAAAGAATCGGAAATATTGGCTGGATTCACAAGATGTTTGTCTTTCATTTGCTGTACACCATGTATTTTTCATAAATGTTTTATGATGAGTATTTAGGTATTTCAATTTGGTCTCTGTAATTGTTCTAGCTGCTTCGGTGCTATTTCCGATTGTAGCTGCAATGTAAAACTATGATTTATACCTCAAATATGCACATTTTTCGAACAAAACATAGATTTATTGTATAACATGTTATAAGACTGTCATCTGATGAAGTTGTTTCTTGGTTAGTTTGGTTGGTTCTTGGTTAGTTTGGTTGGTTTTGTGCAAGCTACCTGTGCTGTGAAAAATGTCTGTGCTTTTTTGTATTTGGTGGTGAGCTAACATAAATATACGTGGTGTTTTCGCTGTAAAACATTTAAAAAATCGGACATGTTGGCTGGATTCACAAGATGTTTATCTTTCATTTGCTGTATTGGACTTGTTAATGTGTGAAAGTTAAATATTTCTAAAAAATATCTTTTGAATTTCGCGCCCTGCACTTGGACTGGCTGTTGTCATATGTGTACCGACACCGGGCTTGCAGCCATAAGAAGATAACTTCTTATGGCTGGGGGCAGTATTGAGTAGCTTGGATGAATAAGGTGCCCAGAGTAAACTGCCAGTGTGACAGGTTAAAGGAAATACTCATAGCCTGTTATACATTAAAGTATTACTAAGTTCATAGTATGTGAGGATCTTAAAACATCTAAGGTTAAAAAGATCATGCATTCAGTATTAGTTGATAGAGATTGATAACATTCATATAATTGTGTTAAAATCCGTCAAGCGTACAAAGGGTACGAATTGTGAGAGGAATGTGTAAAAGTTATGTTGATTACTTTATTTTGTCGTGGGTAAAAGTGGTAATCTGTGATCTACTAAATGCTCTTAATCTATGAGCCTGAGATCGATTGCTCTGGTCTCCACTCAAGTTCCCGGGAAAATCGCGGTCTTTTCTCATTGCACTAAAGTTCTCAATGAGGAAACAATTCCGTATCACTCTCGTGATTATTTCTCCCCTTTTTCAGGTACGTTATTGATGATAAAAAAGAGTAATTTAAATGTAATAACTCGCTAACATGTCAAGAGTTTTTAAGGTGTGTCTTAGTAACATATTGAGGAAGTTAGTTATGTTTGCAGAGAGTAATATGAGCCCTGCTCGGTTGCAGCGAAGAATAGCTTCGTACTGAGAGATTTTATGTCGATTGTGAATGAACATGTGCGTTGTTATTTAATCATTTGTAAATGCATTATAAACCATTAATCAATCGGTTATAACAAATTGGTCAAAATAGGGTGATAACCAGTCAGTGCTTGCCAAATAGTGAGCCACTATTTACCTCCAGCTATTAATAATTTATAAATGCACTTACAAATGCATATATGGTGCATTCGGAAAGTATTCAGACCCCTTGACTTTTTCCAAATTTTGTTACGTTACAGCCTTTTTGTTTTGGGTTGGACTCTGGAATCAGTTCAATTGCTCTGGGGGGTGCGAATAAAGGATCCGCTTCGGGGAAGTCGTATTCCTGGTCGTAATGCTGGTAGTGCTGGTGAGATACCGCCGCTCTGATATCCAATATTTCTTCCCGGCTGTATGTAATAACACCAAAAAAATTATGGGCTCATAATGTAAGAAATAATCTATTAAAAAAATAAAATATTGCAAAGTTTCCTAAGAGCTAAAAGCATGGCAGCTCTCTCTGTCGGGGCCATTTTTCACCAATAATGACACATCTCAACATCAACTGATCAGAGGAGACTGTGTGAATCAGGCCTTCGTGGTTGAATTGCTGCAAAGAAACCACTACTAAAGGACACCAATAATAAGAAGAGACTTGCTTGGGCTAAGAAACACCAGCAATAGACGTTAGACGGGAAACCTGTCCTTTGGTCTGATGAGTCCAAATTGGAGATTTTTGGTTCCAACCGCCGTGTCTTTGTAAGACACAGAGTAGGTGAACGGATCATCTCCGCATGTGTGGTTCCAACCGTGAAGCATGGAGGAGGAGTTGTGATGGTGTGGGTGCTTTGCTGGTAACACTGTTTGTGATTTATTTAGAATTCAAGCCACACTTAACCAGCATGGCTACCACAGCATTCTGCAGCGATACGCCATCCCATCTGGTTTGCGCTTAGGGGGACTATCATTTGTTTTTCAACAGGACAATGACCCAAAACACACCTACAGGCTGTGTAAGGTGTATTTGACCAAGGAGAATGATGGAGTGCTGCATCAGATGACCTGGCCTCCACAATCACCCGACATCAACCCAATTGAGATGGTTTAGGATGAGTTGCACCGCGGAGTGAAGGAAAAGCAGACAACAAGTGCTCAGCATATGTGGGAACTCCTTCAAGATTGTTGGAAAAGCATTCCTCATGAAGCTGGTTGATAGAATGCCAAGAGTGTGCAAAGCTGTCGTCAAGGCAAAGGATGGCTACTTTGAAGAATCTCAAATGTATTGTGATTTGTTTAACACCTTTTTGGTTACTACATGATTCAATATGTGTTATTTCATAGTTGATGTCTTCACTATTATTCTACAATGTAGAAAATAGTTGTAAAAAAATAAAGAAAAACCCTTGAATGAGTAGGTGTGTCCAAACCTTTGACTGGTACTGTATGTGAACAGTTATACTGAAGTCTTAATATGCTGTATCATTAAACATCCCCTTTTGGTCTCCCTACCGCACAACAATGTTTCCCAATCAAACACTGCATTTTAGTGGGACGCCCAAGACTGAAGACCCTCTCTCTAAACTCCCCATTGTTTCTGACTTGATCCCATTCTTTTGTGGGCCACCCTATCCTATCCCATTCTGTGTACTGTACTGTATGTACTGTGTTGTGAGTGGGTGGATATCAGCAGGCTTGCAGCAGGAAAACAGGACCCCCATACCATTCATTATTCACTAGACCAGAGTAGAGTAGTAGCCTGGCTAGCTGCTCCATTAATGGGGTATTCTGGTCCAGAGATGCTGGACATGCAGCCATTTAAGGAGATATGGCTTCAGGGACCCCCTTCTCTTTGTCTGTATGTCTATATATCTGTCTGCTTTGTCTGTGTGTCTGCCTGTGCTCACCCACTGTGGGCAGTGTGTGAGTAAGTTCAGGTTGTCTGGACTTCTGAGAGGGTCTGCTATTAGCTACTGTCTGTATTTTGTTTTCTTTAGACCTAATACCATAGTAATAGTATAGAAATACCCACACTTCCCTCCATATGTATTTGGACAGTGAAGCTAAACCCTTTAATTGGGCTCTATACTCTTTGTACGTAGGTGATTTTTCGTACGTAGGTGATTTTTCTCACTTTGAACAAATTTGCCTCAAGGACCCATCAAGTCCGTCAAGATAGATTTTTCTCCATCTTGGATATTTTTGAAAACCTCTGAAAAACTTCTCATGAACAATGTCCAGATTTGGTATGTAGATCGATGGTACATATCTTAAAACTTCTTAGGGATAGGGGGCAGTATTTTCACGTCCAGATGAAAAGCGTACCCAAAGTAAACTGCCTCTTACTCAGGCCCAGAAGCTAGGATATGCATATAATTAGTAGATTTGGATAGAAAACATTCTCAAGTTTCTAAAACTATTAGAATAATGTCTGTGAGTATAACAGAACTGATTTGGCATGCAAAACCCCGAGCACAATCCATCCAGGGAAAACGTTTTTTGAGGTCATTGTGTTTTCCGATGGCTTTCTATGGGAATCCGGATTAATTAGGGCCCAGATTGCAGTTTCTATGGCTTCCACTAGATGTCAAAAGTCTTTAGAAATTTGTCGATGTTTTTCTTTTGAGAAATGAAGAAGTAGTGCTATTCATTTCATGTGTCACTCTGAAGGTCCCTACTATTTTGGTGCGCGTGAACAGGAACGTGCTTCACGTTGTTTTTATCCGGTATTAGAAACAGTTTATTCTGTCTTAAATTTGATCCATTATTTACATTTTAGGATACCTGAGGTTGGATTAGGAACGTTGTTTGAAATGTTTGGACCAAGTTTACAGGTAACTTATTAGATACTTTGTAGTCATGTTGGGCAAGTTGGAACCGGTGTATTTCTGAATCAAACGCGCCAAATAAATTTACATTTTGGAGATATAAAAGAAGGAATGTATCGAACAAAACGACCATTTATTGTGTCAATGAGACATTTGGGATTGCAAAAAGAAGAAGATCTTCAAAGGTAAGGCATTTATTATATGACTATTTCTGATTTTGTGTCACACCTGCCTGGTTGAAAAATTATTTTCATGTGTTAGTATGCGGGGTGCTGTCCTCAGATAATCGCATGGTCTGCTTTCGCCATAAAGCATCTGACATAGCGGCTGGATTAACAAGAAGTTAAGCTTTATTTTGATTTATTACACATATATTTTCATGAGTGTTGAATATTGATATTCCTGTAGTTTGAATTTGGCGCTCTGCAATTTCACTGGATGTTGTCAAATCGATCCCGCTAAAGGGATTGGCGCGTGAAAGGATCCATAAGAGGTTTTAACTTAGTCTGAGAAACACTAAGGGATTGGTTAAGAGATGGTTGAGTTATTGATACGTCAGGAAATCAGACTTTACGTGTTCATTTAAATCCATGTTAGGGTTATCAAATACATTACCATGATAAACCATGTTAAGTTTGGCATTACTATCTTAAAAAATAAGGAAAGTATTAACAATTCACTTTTTTGACTATGTAATGCGAATGCTTAAAATAATCCTACAAAATCTTCTTTTCATGGACTAAATGTCAGATTCACTCCAAATGTGGTCTTTGGATTTTAAAATATCATTGATGCATTCAAAGATGGCCACAATATACCAGTAGATGCATATTAGCACATATGCTAATAGGCAGTAATATGCAAGCAAAAAATACACTACATGACCAAAAGTATGTGGACATCTGGTTGTCGACAATCTCATTCCAAAATCATGGGCATTAATATGTATTTGATCCCCCCTTTGCTGCTATAACAGCCTCCAATCTTCTGGGAAGGCTTTCCACTAGATGTTGGAGCATTGCTGCAGGGACATTCAGCCACAAGCATTATTGAGGTCGGGCACTGATGTTGGGCGATAAGGCCTGGCCTGCAGTCGGCAGTCCAATTTATCCCAAAGGTGTTCCATGGGGTTAAGGTCAGGGCTCTGTGCAGGCAAGTCAAGTTCTTCTTTCAAGATGGCCACCATTGTTCCTGAACCCAAAAAAGCAAAAGTAACTGAACTAAATGACTATCGATATGACTATCGTAGCACTCACTTCTGTCATCATGAAGTGCTTTGAGAGGCGAGTCAAGGATCATATCACCTCCTCCTTACCTGCCACCCTAGACCCGCTTCAATTTGCATACCGCCCCGATAAGTCCACAGACGATACAATCGCCATCACACTGCACACTGCCCTATCCCATCTGGACAAGAGGAATACCTATGTAAGAATGCTGTTCATTGACTACAGCTCAGCATTCAACACAATAGTACCCTCCAAGCTCATCATTAAGCTTCAGGCCCTGGGGCTCAACCCCACACTGTGCAATTGGGTCCTGGACTTTCTGACGGGCCGCTCCCAGGTGGTGAAGGTAGGAAACAACATCTACACTTCGCTGATCCTCAACACTGGGGCCCCACAGCGGTGCGTGCTTAGCCCCCTCCTGTACTCCCTGTTCACCCATGACTGCATGGCCATGCATGCCTCCAACTCAATCATCAAGTTTGCAGATAACACAACAGTAGCAGGCTTGATTACCAACAATGACGAGACAGCCAACAGGGAGAAGGTGAGGGCCCTGGGAGTGTGGTGCCAGGAAAATAACCTCTCACTCAACGTCAACAAAACAAAGGAGATTATTGTGGACTTCAGGAAACAGTAGAAGGATCACCGCCCTATCCACATCGACGGGACCGCAGTGGAGAAGGTGGAAAGCTTCAAGTTCCTCGGCGTACACATCACAGACAAACTGAAATGGTCCACTCATAGACAGTGTGGTGAAGAAGGTGCAACAGCGCCTCTTCAACCTCAGGAGGCTGAAGAAATTTGGCTTGGCACCTAAAACCCTCACAAACTTTTACAGATGCACAATTAAGAGCATCCTGTCGGGCTGTCACAGGGAGGCCAAAAAGATCATCAAGGACAACAACCACCCGAGCCACTGCCTGTTCACCCCGTTATCATCCAGAAGGCGAGGTCAGTACAGGTGCATCAAAGCTGGGATCGAGAGACTGAAAAATATATTATATTTCAAGGCCATCAGACTGTTAAACAGCCATCACTAGCACATTAGAGGCTGCTGCCTATATACATAGACTTGAAATCACTGGCCACTAGGCATCCCGCTAGCGGGACAACTTCCGGTGGAACTGGAAGGCGTGCAATTCAAATAAATAATCATTAAAATTATGGATATTAAACATTTAGGTACATATAAGTGTCTTTTATCAGCTGAAAGCTTAAAACTTCTTATGGCTTGGGGGCAGTATTTTGACGTCTGGATGAGAAGCATGCCCAAAGTAAACTGCCTGTTACTCAGGCCCAGAAGCTAGGATATAATTGGTAGATCTGGATAGAAAACACTCTAAAGTTTCCAAAACTGTTAAAATAATGTCTGTGAGTATAACATAACTGATATGGCAGTCGAAAACCTGAGGAAAATTCATCCATGAAGTGGGATTTTTTTGATGTGGGTATTTTCAATTGAATGTCTATAGAGTATCGAATGGGTTAGGACCCAGATTGCAGTTCCTATGGCTTCCACTAGATGTCAACAGTCTTTAGACAATGTTTCAGGCTTGTTTTCTGAAAAATGAAGAAGAATGAAACCTTTCTGTCTGTGGACTGAGGAAGAATGCAGAGCTGGTATGCGTGCGTGACCGAGTGCGCGCCCTTCGTTGTTTTTCCTTTCTATTGAAGACGCTATTGTCTGGTTGAAATATTATCGATTATTTAACCTCTAACGAGCCTCAACCCCGGATCCGGGATCACCCCCCACCCCCCCCCCCCCACACTGATTAGCATCGCTAGCATAGCGTCACAATTAAATAGTAGCATCTAAATATCATTAAATCACAAGTCCAAGACACCTAATGAAAGATACAGATCTTGTGAATAAAGCCACCATTTCAGATTTTTAAAATGTTTTACAGGGAAGACACAATATGTAAATCTATTAGCTAAACACGTTAGCAAAAGACACCATTTTTCTTTGTCCACCATTTTTTCTCAACACCAGTAGCTATCACCAATTCGGCTAAACTAAGATATTGATAGCCACTAACCAAGAAAAAACCTCATCAGATGACAGTCTGATAACATATTTATGGTATAGGATAGGTTTTGTTAGAAAAATGTGCATATTTCAGGTATAAATCATAGTTTGCCATTGCAGCCACCATCACAAATCTCACCAAAGCGACTAGAATTACTACAGAGAGCAACTTGTATTACCAATTTACTCATCATTAAACATTTCTTAAAAATACACAGCACATAGCAATGGAAAGACACAGATCTTGTGAATTCAGACAACATTTCAGATTTTATTGTGTTTTACGGCGAAAACACAATAAATCGTTATATTAGCATACCACATATGCAAACGTTACCCCAGCATGAATTCAAGCCAAAGAGAGCGATATCGTATCATCGCCAAAATATATTAATTTTTTCACTAACCTTCTCAGAATTCTTCCGATGACACTCCTGTAACATCATATTACAACATACATATAGAGTTTGTTCGAAAATGTGCATATTTAGCCATAAAAAAACGTGGTTATACAATGAAAATAGTAGCAAAACAAGCCTGGAAATGTCGGTCGCCATCTTTGAGTGATCTAGTTTAATCAATAGCTAATCATATACTTGACTAAAAAATACAGGGTTGACAGGAATCGAAAGACAAATTAGTTCTTAATGCAATCGCTGATTTACATTTTTTAAATTATCCTTACTTTTCAATACAGGTTGCGCCAAGCGAAGCTATACAAAACAAAATGGCGGCATAAGCGTTTAACATTTTTCGACAGAAACACGATTTATCATCATAAATTGTTCTTACTGTGAGCTGTTCTTCCATCAGAATCTTGGGCAAAGAATCCTTTCTTGGGTCTAATCGTCTTTTGGTCGAAAGCTGTCCTCTTGCCATGTGGAAATGCCCACTAACGTTCGGCATGAACTGGAAACGTGCCCAGCGGTTCAAAGTGTCTCAGAAATAAATGCCTCAAAATCGCACTAAACGGATATAAATTGCTATAAAACGGTTTAAATTAACTACCTTATGATGTTTTTAACACCTCTAACGAGTAAAAACATGACCAGAGAAATATTACTGGCTAAACTAAAGCTTGGAAGGAGGCGAGTCCGATGTCCTTCGCGCGCAAGGCGCAGGCAGCAAAGGGAAGCTACTTCCGGTATTTGCTGTTTTATACAGCCCCTGATTGCGCAATCGACTCCATTCAAAGCGTCATCACGCACTGACATCCAGGGGAAGACGTAAGAAGTGTCTGTTTCTCCATAGCATTTACACAGACCTTTAAACTGACTCCAGATCAGTGGCCAAGATGTTTGAAATCTGACTCCCTATAATGAAAAGTGCTGTAGATTGAGTTCTGTTTCACTCAGAGACAAAATTCCAACGGCTATAGAAACTAGAGAGTGTTTTCTATCCAATAATAATAATAATATGCATATTGTACGAGCAAGAATTGAGTAGGAAGCCGTTTAATCTGTAGAGGAAATTATGCTAATGTGAAACAGCACCCCCTATAGTGGCAAGAAGTTAAACAATTGACAACCTGAGAATTAATCATAAACATTGATTGACATGTTTTGATTAACTTTACAGGTACTATTAGGATGTATTCGTCTGCATGTTTTGACCGCCTTTGAGCCAGTGGATTACTGAACAAAATGTGCCAACAAAACAGAGTTTTTGGGATATAAAGAGGGACTTTATCGAACAAAACAAACATTTATTGTGTAGCTGTGACTCTTGTGACTGCAACCATATGAAGATCTTCAAAGGTAAGTGATTAATTTTATCGCTATTTCTGACTTTTGTAATTCCTTCACTTGGTTGTAAAATGTTTGTATGCTTTTGTAAGCAGGGTGCTGTCCTCAGATAATCGCATGGTATGCTTTCGCCATGAATCCGTTTTGAAATCTGACAAAGTGGCTGGATTAACAAGAAGTTCATCTTTAAGCCGATGTATAACACTTCTATTTCTGTATTTTTGAATTTGGCGCTCTGCAATTTCACCGGATGTTGTCGAGGTGGTTCGCTAGCGGAACGCCTGCGCCAGAAAGGTTAAATTCTTGTTAATCTAACTGCACTGTCCGATTTACAGTAGCTATTACAGCGAAAACATGCCATGCGATTGTTTGAGGACGGCCCCACACATCTAAATATTTTTCCACCGGCACAGGTTTCATACATTCACAAATAACGATTAAATATCCACTTACTTTTTGAAAGTATTCCTCTGATTTGTCATCCAAAGGGTCCCAGCTATAACATGTATTGTCGTTTTGTTAGATAAAATCCTTCTTTATATCCCAAAAAGTCTGTTTAGTTGGCGCCATCAATTTGAGTAATCCACTTGTTCAACATGCAGAGAAAGTAATCAGAAAATCTACCCCTTAACTTTGTTTCAACAAGTCAAAATACGTTTCTATTTACTACTCAGATACCCTAAAATGTAATCAAACTATAATATTTCTTACGGAAAGAAGTATGTTCAATAGGAAACCAATTTTAGCAGGTGCGTCCTGTCTTCATGGCGTGCTCAAACACGAATTTCCAAGACTGTGTCCCTGTACTAAAACTGATCTTTCTTATTCGTTTTTGAAGTTACAAGCCTGAAACCTTGAACATAGACTGCTGACACCCTGTGAAAGCCATAGGAATTGCATCCAGGGAGCTAATTGTCAATATGACCTTTTACTTGCCTTTCTAAGAGGATGGTCTCACAAAAAAAAAGAATCCGGTTGGTTTTCTTTGGATTTTCTCCTAACATATCTATTGTGTTATATTCTCCTACATTATTTAAACATTTCTACAAACTTCAAAGTGTTTTCTTTTGAATAGCCTTCATTTCTCAGAACAAGAATAGACTGATGAGTTTCAGAAGAAAGTTCTTTGTTTCTGGCCTTTTTGAGACTGTAATCAAACCCACAAATGCTGATGTTCCAGATACTCAACTAGTCTAAAGAAGGCCAGTTTTATTGCTTCTTTAATCAGAACAACAGTTTTCCGCTGTGCTAACATAATTGCAAAAGGGTTTTCTATTGATCAATTAGCTTTTTTAAAATGATAAACTTGGATTAGCTAACACAACGTGCCATTGGAACACAGAAGTGATGGTTGCTGAAAATGGGCCTCTGTACGGCTATGTAGATATTCCATAAAAAATCAGCTGTTTCCAGCTGCAATAGTCATTTACAACATTAACAATGTCTACACTGTATTTCTGATCAATTTGATGTTATTTTAATAGACAAAAAATGTGCTTTTCTTTCAAAAACAAGGACATGGGCCTCCCGGGTGGCGCAGTGGTCTAGGGCACTGCATCGCAGTGCTAACTGCGCCCCCAGAGTCTCTGGGTTCGCGCCCAGGCTCTGTCGCAGCCGGCCGCGACCGGGAGGTCCGTGGGGCGACGCACAATTGGCATAGCGTCGTCCGGGTTAGGGAGGGTTTGGCCGGTAGGGATATCCTTGTCTCATCGCGCTCCAGCGACTCCTGTGGCGGGCCGGGCGCAGTGCGCGCTAACCAAGGGGGCCAGGTACACGGTGTTTCCTCCGACACATTGGTGCGGCTGGCTTCCGGGTTGGAGGCGCGCTGTGTTAAGAAGCAGTGCGGCTTGGTTGGGTTGTGCTTCGGAGGACGCATGGCTTTCGACCTTCGTCTCTCCCGAGCCCGTACGGGAGTTGTAGCGATGAGACAAGATAGTAATTACTAGCGATTGGATACCACGAAAAATTGGGGAGAAAATGGGATAAATTTATTTAAAAAAAAAAAAAAAAAAAAAAAAAAGGAGATTTCTAAGTGACCCCAAACTTTTGAACAGTAGTATACTGTATATACTGTATTATATTCTACTGTATCTTAGTCTATGCTGCTCTGACATTGCTAGTCCATATATTTATATTAATTCCATTCCTTTACTTAGATTTGTGTGTGTTGGGTATACGTTATGAAATTGTTAGATATTTCTTGTTAGATATTACTGCACTGTCAGAGCTAGAAACACAATCCTTTGCCTACACCCGCAATAACATCTGCTAAACACGTGTATGTGACAAATAAAATTTGATTTGATTTAGTAGTGGTTTCTTTGCAGCAAATCGACCATGAAGGCCTAATTCACACATTCTCCTCTGAACAGTTGATGTTGAGATTTGTCTTTTACTTGAACTCTGTAAAGCCTTTATTTGGGCTGCAATCTGAGGTGCAGTTAACTCTAATGAACTTATCCTCTGCAGCAGAGGTAACTCTGGGATTTCCTTTCCTGTGGCGGTCCTCATGAGAGCCAGTTTCATCATAGCACTTGAGGGTTTTTGCGACTGCACTTGAAATATTCCACATTGACTGACCTTCAGTCTTAAAGTAATGATGGACTGTCGTTTCTCTTTGTTTATCTGAGCTGTTCTTGCCATAATATGGACTTGGTCTTTTACCAAATCTTCTGTATATCCCCCCTACCTTGTCACAAAACAACTGATTGGCTCAAATGCATTAAGAAGGAAAGAAATTCCACAAATGAACTTTTAACAAGGCACACCTGTTAATTGAAATGCATTCCAGGTGATTACCACATGAAGCTGGTTTAAAGAATGCCAAAAGTGTGCAAAGCTGTCATCAAGGCAAAGGGTGGCTATTTGAAGAATCTCAAATATAAAATATATTTTGATTTGTTTAACACTTTTTTGGTTACTACATGATTCCATGTGTGTTATTTCATAGTTTTGATGTCTTCACTATTATTCTACAATATAGAAAATAATAAAATAAAGAAAAACCCTGGAATGAGTAGGAGTGTTCAAACTTTTGACTGGTACTATACATTTGGCAGAGTTTACTCCAGCATTGGTCTTTGCAGCATTTAAGTCGTTTCTGATAGTAAGACAAGCCAATGTTTCTCACTGCTAATTGTCGTGTTACTGTATGTTGTCCATGTGAATTCAAGTGTTAATGAAGGGTGTTGGATGAGACACAGTATCCTTTACTATAAGAGAAGTCCCATTGTGTTTTACGATCACATTCAATAATTGGTCACTCACACTGACACTGACACTGACACTGACACTGACACTGACACTCACACTGACACTGACACTGACACTCACACTCACACTCACACTCACACTGACACTGACACTGACACTGACACTGACACTCACACTGACACTGACACTGACACTGACACTGACACTGACACTGACAACATCTCTGAGGTTAGCAGTCTATTTTGGGGAAGAGATCAACATCCAATGGATCAATCACTTAACCTTGAGAGACAATATTATAGTGACAGTAGACAGTAAGAAGGGAAGAAAGAGGGAGAGAGAAGGACAGAGAGACAGAAAGAGAGAGAGGAGTAAGACAGAGAGACAGGGACAGAGACAGAGAGACAGAATGAGCGAGACAGAGAGAGGGAGAGAGAGAGGAGGAAGACAGAGAGACAGGGACAGAGACAGAGAGACAGAATGAGCGAGACAGAGAGAGGGAGAGAGAGAGGAGTAAGACAGAGAGACAGGGACAGAGACAGAGAGACAGAATGAGTGAGACAGAGAGAGGGAGAGAGAGAGGAGGAAGACAGAGAGACAGGGACAGAGACAGAGAGACAGAATGAGCGAGACAGAGAGAGGGAGAGAGAGAGGAGGAAGACAGAGAGACAGGGACAGAGACAGAGAGACAGAATGAGCGAGACAGAGAGAGGGAGAGAGAGAGGAGGAAGACAGAGAGACAGGGACAGAGACAGAGAGACAGAATGAGCGAGACAGAGAGAGGGTGAGAGAGAGAAGAGAAAAAAGATGAGAGATGAATCCCCTTATACCCAGACAGAACACAGTGCTTGCATTACTTTCCCTGTTGTCCTCCTATTACATCTGAGTTTATTAAGCCCTCCACAGTGCTAACGATGCTAACGATGAGCTGGAGAAATAATTAGCCTCATCAGAAGGATTTTCAAAGTGTTTATATTATCTTAATTTACACTAGCCGGCACCATCGCTACCAACCCCTGCCGCAGCACACGCACGCACGCACGCACGCACGCACATACACGCAAGCTAATACACGCAAGCACACACACACACACACGCACACACACACACACACACACAGTCCTCCAGACACTCCCCTAAGACCCAGCCTCTAGCTAGCGCAATAACGCAGCTGAAAGAGCAAGAAGAGCAGCTTGTTTTAAAAGATAAATGCTACTGTGTAAATATATTTCCAGAAGCCATCCAGGGAATAATCAAGTTTTCATTTAGCTGCTAATCTAATTGGCTGCTGTGACGCCCAACAGCCTCCCTGAAGTAATTTCAAAAGGAAGAAGGAGGAGGAATTTGCATGCAGAAAAGGAACCTTCTTCAAAATCACTACTGGGCACTTTCAGGTTTTTCTATTTGAGGAGATATCAATGTGTGTGTAGGATAATGGTGGTGATTTGGTGGATGAAGCACGCTTGCCTGATGATTAACCTTGCCTGAGACTTGAAGACACGCATTAACTCCCCAAGACCCTGGTTGGAGTCAATTAAAAGATCCATGGATCTACACACTTCAGCAAAGTGTTGCAAACACAGCTATTGCCTACTACTACAGCTATTCTAGAGAATAGCGGCACCCACATTGTTATTACAATGCAAAACAATCATAAATAAATGGAAGTTCTTATTGTCTGATTGCATTTACCATGACCATTCCAGATCATACAACCAGTCTGATTAATGGGGAGATAATTGTAATAATGATATTAGTGACAATAATGAAGAGCAGCCATTTGCATACTGTGTCACATGACAGGGCAGCCTGGCACCAGGGCTCTTGGGTGGCGGCTGGCTGCTTAGGAATGCACAAATCAAAGGCTTGGTGTGTGTGTGTGTGTCTGAGAGAGAGAGAGAGAGAGAGAGAGAGAGAGAGAGAGAGAGAAAGAGAGAGGAGAGAGAGTCTGTGTAGGGGGAGTTTTGTTCGCTCTCACTGTGCTCGGCTGAAGCAGGGCACCGGGGGACGTGATGGGGGTGTGAGCATGGGGGGGGTTGAGGCACTCCCAACACTTGCCACTCAGTCGTCCGGCGAGGGGGCCAAGGGCTTCATTAGAGGGAGCTAGAGGCTGACCCCGTCTGCCGTGGGGCAGGGGGGTTGGGGGGGGGGGGGGGGGGGGGCCTGGCGCCCATTGCTCTGCCGAGCTGCTTCTCCCCTGGGCTCCCCTGCCCGACCTCCCAGCTCTCAAGATGGGCAAGAAAAATCAACAGCGCTTCTCTTTGAAGCCGTCTCCTCCTCTGTCTCTCTCTTTCACCGCTCCCTTTCTCCGTGGACCTCATGAATCATTCATCCTAACCCCCTTCCTCCACCTCTCCATCCACACTCCTGACAATTTTTTTTCTCCATTTGTTTTAGGAGGGTCTGCCTTCCAGAAAAAAAGGGGAGATGAAACAGCCCATTAATGTCACTGCTCCTCCGTGTATCCCATTAAAGTCACTGCTCCTCCGTGTAGCCCATTAATGTCACTGCTCCTCCGTGTATCCCATTAAAGTCACTGCTCCTCCGTGTAGCCCATTAATGTCACTGCTCCTCCGTGTAGCCCATTAATGTCACTGCTCCTCCGTGTATCCCATTAATGTCACTGCTCCTCCGTGTATCCCATTAAAGTCACTGCTCCTCCGTGTAGCCCATTAATGTCACTGCTCCTCCGTGTATCCCATTAATGTCACTGCTCCTCCGTGTAGCCCATTAATGTCACTGCTCCTCCGTGTAGCCCATTAATGTCACTGCTCCTCCGTGTAGCCCATTAATGTCACTGCTCCTCCGTGTAGCCCATTAATGTCACTGCTCCTCCGTGTAGCCCATTAATGTCACTGCTCCTCCGTGTAGCCCATTAATGTCACTGCTCCTCCGTGTAGCCCATTAATGTCACTGCTCCTCCGTGTAGCCCATTAATGTCACTGCTCCTCCGTGTAGCCCATTAATGTCACTGCTCCTCCGTGTATCCCATTAATGTCACTGCTCCTCCGTGTAGCCCATTAATGTCACTGCTCCTCCGTGTAGCCCATTAATGTCACTGCTCCTCCGTGTAGCCCATTAATGTCACTGCTCCTCCGTGTAGCCCATTAATGTCACTGCTCCTCCGTGTAGCCCATTAATGTCACTGCTCCTCCGTGTAGCCCATTAATGTCACTGCTCCTCCGTGTATCCCATTAATGTCACTGCTCCTCCGTGTATCCCATTAATGTCACTGCTCCTCCGTGTATCCCATTAATGTCACTGCTCCTCCGTGTATCCCATTAATGTCACTGCTCCTCCGTGTATCCCATTAATGTCACTGCTCCTCCGTGTATCCCATTAATGTCACTGCTCCTCCGTGTATCCCATTAATGTCACTGCTCCTCCGTGTATCCCATTAATGTCACTGCTCCTCCGTGTATCCCATTAATGTCACTGCTCCTCCGTGTATCCCATTAATGTCACTGCTCCTCCGTGTATCCCATTAATGTCACTGCTCCTCCGTGTAGCCCATTAATGTCACTGCTCCTCCGTGTAGCCCATTAATGTCACTGCTCCTCCGTGTAGCCCATTAATGTCACTGCTCCTCCGTGTAGCCCATTAATGTCACTGTTCCTCCGTGTAGCCCATTAATGTCACTGCTCCTCCGTGTAGCCCATTAATGTCACTGCTCCTCCGTGTAGCCCATTAATGTCACTGCTCCTCCGTGTATCCCATTAATGTCACTGCTCCTCCGTGTATCCCATTAATGTCACTGCTCCTCCGTGTATCCCATTAATGTCACTGCTCCTCCGTGTATCCCATTAATGTCACTGCTCCTCCGTGTAGCCCATTAATGTCACTGCTCCTCCGTGTAGCCCATTAATGTCACTGCTCCTCCGTGTAGCCCATTAATGTCACTGCTCCTCCGTGTATCCCATTAATGTCACTGCTCCTCCGTGTATCCCATTAATGTCACTGCTCCTCCGTGTATCCCATTAATGTCACTGCTCCTCCGTGTATCCCATTAATGTCACTGCTCCTCCGTGTATCCCATTAATGTCACTGCTCCTCCGTGTATCCCATTAATGTCACTGCTCCTCCGTGTATCCCATTAATGTCACTGCTCCTCCGTGTATCCCATTAATGTCACTGCTCCTCCGTGTATCCCATTAAAGAAAATGTTTGACAAATGACTTTACAATGCTCTGCTGTTGATTTGATAGTGTGGAGAATAAATCCACGCAGCAGCGACCCCGTTCCTATCCTCCCTAACCCACTATGCATTCAATCAGCTACAATTCATGAGCAGGAGACAGAGGAGCAGAGGAGGCTCAAATTAGGTAAAACAACACAGAGAGATGAGAAGCTGTGTGTAGAATAAAGGAACAGTGATACCCAGATAAATCAATTAGGCTGGGTTATAATCTGAGGAGAGTAATTCATTTAATGGAATAATTGGTTTGGAGATGAACCAGCTAATTGCAATGATGAAACCAAATGTTTTACATGAAAGATTAATTAATTTATCTAGATAGGCCGCATGAAAGAGGATCTAGGAAAGAGAATCTGGGGACAATTTCAAAAATTGACTTTTATTCTTCATATTTCTCGTATTGAACACTTCTAGGCCCTGTGTGAAGAGAGCTGCTGGTCTGACGTTCCGTGATCACAAAGGAAAATAGAACGCCTTTTCTGCTTACAAGAACTGAGAAAAGTTTGTTTGTGCAGATGCATTTGAAAAAACATGGCTTCCACAATGGTGAGAAACTTAGATCAAAGTATGGTCAATTAAATAATTATGAAGAGAAATAAAAAGACAAAGTTTTGCTCAAAGGGCGTCTCATCAGAGAATAGGAGGGGAGGAGTGTGTTGACTTTGTCACATGGAAAATGTCCTACGCTACACAAATGTAAACAAACAAGCTAATAAACAGGGATTCAGCACCATTGACAGTGGCAGTTCAGCACCACAGGACGGTGGACAGCAGCTTTCTCAGGTGAAGATGCAATGTCACTCCTGGCCACTTGGAAAACTCAATTTAATGAGAGAAGAGGCAGGAAGTCAGCAACAAGAAGCCTGAATCACGAAGTCTGTTTACATAGACTGTTCTTTAAAAAAAAAAAATGAATTTAGAATTCCCTCACATCCAGTTGTTTTCACTGAGTGTTGTATGGATAACAAAGAGCCCATTCACTCATTCAGCCTTAGAATGTTCTTGTACCACTGTGATTCTGATTCTGTTGATAGTGTGAGCTGAGGATGATATTTGTGGTGTGATTTCTGGTACACAGTCTCTGTACTACAAGGGAATGGCACAGGCTTCGGCTGAGACATCTGAGACTACTCAGTAAGAAAAGACCACAGTCTGGCTCACAGCATGACTGAGACAGAGATGGCCGAGGAGTCCAAATATGTCGAGTTTGAACCCGCTTCCAACTAGTGGCAGTACTTCAGAATCAAAATGGTAACCCACCCCACAATCAGCTAATTATAAACCACATTCTGCTGTCTCCCCCTGTCTCTTCCCCATCTTCCCCCATCTCCCTGGAGGAGCCAACCTAAGATCTTCTGACATGTGAAGGAGCAGCACCATCTGGTTCTATAGGGGCAGTGGTTAGAGCAGGTGGCTGGGTGGTTTTGAAGCAGGATCAGAGTGGATCCAGCTCTGGGTTTAGGGGTTTCTGATCAGATCAGGTTTTGGGAGAGCCCGGTCTGGGAACCATGGCGGGGTCATCCTGGCACACGCGGAGTCAGCTCGGGACACAGCTGGACTGGCTCCTGGCAACGCTGTTTACCACACATCTTGTAAAAAGTGTCCCTGGTCTGGGGACATGTCGCCTGCCTCCGAGAAGAGGTCCTCTAGATTGATGTGTTTTCTTTCTCTTGATCAGTGATTATCTGAGATAAATAATTTAAAGTACTAAAAAGTTAATAAAGAATAATATCTAAGAAATCTTTCCATTTGAGACCAGTCTTCTGAGAAGAGGAAAGCGTGATTGACAGATGGATAAAGGTGAAGGAAGGGTGGCAGTTAGAGTGTGTTTTGGGAGATGGACAGAGTGGAGGAGGAGGAGGAGGAGAGGTGTGGCTGAAAGGACCAGGGGAACCAGGGTCCTAATTGGTACTTAAACACCCTGAGCTGAGCAGCGCTGAGTAGAACTGTTGCTATCATAAGAAATTGATGAATTAACTGAGAGAGAGAGAGAGTAGGAAAGTGTGGGAGAGGCCTCTAAATCTTTTAAGAGGATATCTTACTTGGGCAAAACAGCTGTTTATGCATTATTTGTGCAGCGAGCCATTTACCAGCGTTTAGGATGAAACCAAGGACTGGGCTGCAGGAGTTGCCCGCAGGGAGAGAACTGGGTCTGGGAGGACCCATAGCCTATCATTTACAGATAAGAAAGGATGAAACATTTATTTGCTGGTAGTCATTTTAAAGACTTCAATATTGGGCTGTCAGTTTGTGGGTGTTGTTTAGTGACAAACAGCCAAAGAGGGACCGAAGATGAGAGAAGGGGTAGAGGAATGGAGTGATGGAGAGGGGAGTAGATGGACATTATGGACAGGAAGGCATTCCCTCCCCAAACTTCTTTCTCTTTAGAACTTTTGATGTGATGTTGGTTTCACTTTGATCTGTTTAAAGTGGGCTGAACTGAGACATATTGACTCAAGAGAATTGTGGTGTTCTCCCCAAATCCTCTCACACACACACACACACACGCACACACACACACACACACACACACACACACACACACACACACACACACACACACACACACACACACACACACACACACACACACACACACACACACACACACACACACACACACACACACACACACACACACACACACACACACACACACTTACAAACACTAAGACGCATCATTCAAGTTTGAAGAATTTTCTTGTTCTGTGAGCACATTCTAAATGCCCATAGATAACCTAAGAAGAGCAATGGGAGAAAATAAGTATTGTACAGAAGTAAACTAATACTGCCACGTTTACAAACTCCACTTTGTGAGTGTGTGCGTGCATGTCTGAACTTGCAAGTAAGCATTTCATTGGACGATGTATGTCATGCTCATCCCATACACACGACCAGTGGTGTAAAGTAACTAAGTAAAAATTATTTTAAGTACTGTAATATTTAAGTAGTTTTGGGGGTATCTGTACTTTACTTTAATAATGAAATTGTTGACAACTTTTACTTCACTACAATACTATGGAAAATAATGTACTTTTTACTCCATACATTTTCCCTGACACCCAAAAGTACTTGTTACATTTTGAATGCTTAGCAGTACAGCAAAGGGGTCCAATTCACACACTTACCAAGAGAACATCCCTGGTCATCCCTGCTGCCTCTGATCTGGCAGACTCAATAAACACAAATGCTTCATTGTAAATTGTGTCTGAGTGTTGGAGAGCCCCTGGCTAGCCGCAAATGAAAAAAAGAAGAAGAAAATTGTGCCGTCTGGTTTGCTTAATATAAGGAATTTGAAATGATTTATATGTTAACTTTTATTTTTGATACTTAAGTATTTTTTACCAAATACTTTTAGACTTTTACTCAAGTAGTGTTTTACTGGGTGACTTTCACTTTTACTTGAGTCATTTTTGGGGCGGGGTGGCAGGTAACCTAGTGGTTAGAGCACTGGACTAGTAACCAAAAGGTTGGAAGATCAAATCCCCGAGCTGACAAAGTAAAAATGTGTTCTTCTGCCCCTGAACAAGGCAGTTATCCAACTGTTCCTATGCCATCATTGAAAAGAATAAGAATGTGTTCTAATTTGCCTAGTTAAATAAATATTTAAAAAATAATTTTCTGTTAAGGTATCTTTACTTTAAGTATGAGAATTTGGTACTTTTTCCACCACTGCATACGACCAACAAAAACTTGAAATTTGTGTGCATACATGTCTGTGTGTACATACACAGCTGTACATACATGTCTGTGTGTACATACACAGCTGTACATGCATGTCTGTGTGTACATACACAGCTGTACATGCATGTCTGTGTGTACATACACAGCTGTACATACATGTCCGTGTGTACATACACAGCTGTACATGCATGTCTGTGTGTACATACACAGCTGTACATGCATGTCTGTGTGTACATACACAGCTGTACATGCATGTCTGTGTGTACATACACAGCTGTACATGCATGTCTGTGTGTACATACACAGCTGTACATGCATGTCTGTGTGTACATACACAGCTGTACATGCATGTCTGTGTGTACATACACAGCTGTACATGCATGTCTGTGTGTACATACACAGCTGTACATGCATGTCTGTGTGTACATACACAGCTGTACATGCATGTCTGTGTGTACATACACAGCTGTACATACATGTCTGTGTGTACATACACAGCTGTACATGCATGTCTGTGTGTACATACACAGCTGTACATGCATGTCTGTGTGTACATACACAGCTGTACATACATGTCTGTGTGTACATACACAGCTGTACATACATGTCTGTGTGTACATACACAGCTGTACATGCATGTCTGTGTGTACATACACAGCTGTACATGCATGTCTGTGTGTACATACACAGCTGTACATGCATGTCTGTGTGTACATACACAGCTGTACATGCATGCGTGCTTGTGTGTCTTTATTTCTCAAGTCATAGTACCTTTTCATTGTGTGTTTCTCCTGGTATATGTCACCTCTCTCTCTCCTCTCCTCTCTCTTCCCCTCTCTATTCCCTCTCTCCTCTCCTCTCTTCCCTCTCTCCTCTCCTCTCTCTTCCCTCTCTCCTCTCCTCCCTGTCGTGCTGCTGAGTGCCCAAGGGCTACAGACAGCTCATTGTCAGCTGCCTGTGATCCTGATAGAGGCTGATGGGGAGAGCTTTGTCTCTGTTTGTTCACCTAAACCACTGGAGTGTCTCTCACAACCACCTGGGAGTGACCAGACACACACAGACACACACAGACCTGAGGAGCTCTGCAGGTGCTCACACCTAGACACTGCTAGGAAGATGAAATACAGTTACTGGACAAATGTTGAATTCATTGGACAAAAAATGACAAAAAAGTATGCATTGATATCATATAATTTATGATCAAATACAAAGTGCATACGAGCTGAAAGAGGACTGCTAAATATACAGTTGAAGTCAGAAGTTTACATACACTTAGGTTGGAGTCGTTAAAACTCATTTTTCAACCACAAATTTCTTGATAACAAACTATAGTTTTGGCAAGTCGGTTAGGACATCTACTTTGTGCATGACACAAGTAATTTTTCCAACAATTGTTTACAGACAGATTATTTCACTTATAATTCACTGTATCACAATTCCAGTGGGCCAGAAGTTTACATACACTGAGTTGACTGTGCCTTTAAACAGCTTGGAAAATTCCAGAAAATTATGTCATGGCTTTAGAAGCTTCTGATATGCTAATTGACATCATTTGAGTCAATTGGAGGTGTACCTGTGGATGTATTTCAAGGCCTACCTTCAAACTCAGTGCCTCTTTGCTTGACATCATGGGAAAATCAAAAGAAATCAGCCAAGACCTCATAAAAAAAATTGTAGACCTCCGCACGTCTGGTTCATCCTTGGGAGTAATTTTCAAACACCTGAAGGTACCACGTTCATCTGTACAAACAATAGTAAGCCAGTATAAACACCATGGGACCACGCAGCCGTCATATCGCTCAGGAAAGAGATGCGTTCTGTCTCCTAGAGATGAACGTACTTTGCTGCGAAAAGTGCAAATCAATCCCAGAACAACAGCAAAGGACCTTGTGAAGATGCTGGAGGAAACAGGTACAAAAGTATCTATATCCACAGTAAAACGAGTCCTATATCGACATAACCTGAAAGGCCACTCAGCAAGGAAGAAGCCACTGCTCCAAAACAGCCATAAAAAAGCCAGACTACGGTTTGCAACTGCACATGGAGACAAAGATCGTAGTTTTTGGAGAAATGGCCTCTGGTCTGATGAAACAAAAACAGAACTGTTTGGCCATAATGACCGTTGTTATGTTTGGGGGAAAAAGGGGAAGGCTTGCAAGCTGAAGAACATCATCCCAACCGTGAAGCACGGGGGTGGCAGCATCATGTTGTGGGGGTGCTTTGCTGCAGGAGGGACTGGTGCACTTCACAAAATAGATGGCATCATGAGGGAGGAAAAGTATGTGGATATATTGAAGCAACATCTCAAGACATCAGTCAGGAAGCTAAAGCTTGGTCGCAAATGGGTCTTCCAAATGGACAATGACCCCAAGCATACTTCCAAAGTTGTGGCAAAATGGCTTAAGGACAACAAAGTCAAGGTATTGGAGTGGCCATCACAACGCCCTGACCTCAATCCTATAGAAAATGTGTGGGCAGAACTGAAAAAGCGTGTGCAAGCAAGGAGGCCTACAAACCTGACTCAGTTACACCAGCTCTGTCAGGAGGAATGGGCCGAAATTCACCCAACCTATTGTGGGAAGCTTGTGGAAGGCTACCCGAAACGTTTGACCCAAGTTAAACAATTTAACGGCAATACTACCAAATACTAATTGAGTGTATTTAAACTTCTGACCCACTGGGAATGTGATGAAAGAAATAAAAGCTGAAATAAATCATTCTCTCTACTATTATTCTGACATTTCACATTCTTAAAATAAAGTGGTGATCCTAACTGACCTAAAACAGGGAATTTTTACGAGGATTAAATGTCAGTAATTGTGAAAAACTGAGTTTAAATGTACTTGGCTAAGGTGTATGTAAACTTCCGACTTCAACTGTATACTGTAGATACTAGAAGTTTCGTAGCAGTTTCACTGATATGCGTTGCTGTGACAATTAAAGGAAGGAATGTTAATCGTAGATGAATATAATAGAACTAAACAGAGCTTAACACGTACTGGTTCTCCCATAGTTTAATAAACACACCAAACAGATGAAGTTGTCAATGGAACAAAATGGGATAGACCGATAGATGCTGATCAGATTGAGAAGTGAACTGAAACGCCCTGAGCTCTTTGAGGACAGATTTAGAGGGAATTGTTGGGTGGATTTCACGTTTCCCATTTCTAACTCTCCTCACAATTTCCTCTTCCTCCTCTCTTTCTCTCCGTGGAAAGACTCCACATAATGAGAGTCCTAATGGCCCCTTTGTCTGGAATATCATCATTCCTCTCGGAACGCTCGGACCGTCAGAAAAACCTGGGGTGAGCTGTGATTAGCCATCAATTTATTCTGTGGCTGCGATTGAGAGGAAGGGGCTGAAATGGTAATGTGTTTAAATGTCAGTGGAAAGGTAGGGATCTCATCAACCTTTGGTCACCCAGCAGCTTTGAATATTCTTATTGGCGTCATGTATTAGTAATGAGATTTGAAAAGTAAGTCAAAAATTTAACCTTCGCTGTACCTGAAAAACCATGAATATTAACAAGGCCTATTATGTGTACATGATCTGAAAGAATTTAACCTTGTGCTGCCTGTCTTCCTGCGGGGCTCTCTATCTCTATTTCTCTCTCACCCTCTCCAGGTTGGGGATAAGGAGAGGAGATGGTGTTTGCCGAGTCTCAGGGCTGGCCGTGTGGCTGGCTGGCTGGATTAAGGCTTCATCAAGGAGCAGGGCCCCTGAGAGAGACAGGGATTGACACATCTATCCACACAGACAACAAAGACAGGGACAGTCAGGGGATGTTGGCGCTCTAACACACTGAGCTAGCAGTACTTACCGTATGCACACATCAAATCTGAATACCTGCTGTGATTTGATACCACGCCGCTCTGTTACGCCCATACACTGAATATAGGAATCATCATATAGAAGACTTTGGAGATATTAAACCAGGTCTGTGTGTGTGTGTGTGTGTGTGTGTGTGTGTGTGTGTGTGTGTGTGTGTGTGTGTGTGTGTGTGTGTGTGTGTGTGTGTGTGTGTGTGTGTGTGTGTGTGTGTGTGTGTGTGTGTGTGTGTGTGTGTGTGTGAGTATATGTGAGTGCATGTGGCATAAAAGAGGACTGAGGACCTTCAGAGCCCCATGCTCCCAGGGGACCCTCTCTTCCTCTTATCCCAGATAATGTCCACCAGCTTGGGCCTGCCTTCATGAAAGCCTGGCCTTCCTCTCTCTGCTGTGATGCTTTGCTAAGCCTGTAAAGGCCTGGGCCTTATTATCTGTCTGTTTATTGATTTAGAGAGGGATTCACTGCTGATCCTCTCTCATTAGCTGGGGGATAAAGTCATAATCCTCCAACCTGGGGGTCATTCCTGTTCTACACTCTGCTCCTTTAGGGGGTTCTCCTTTCATGGTGATACCTCACATCCTGCTGTGACTCGTCCACTTAGACACTTACTCTGATGGGATACTGACATGCTGTCTGTTCCGCAGAAAAGGCAAATGTCACCAGTCCAGATACACTGGATTAATATTATTTTTCTCTTTGTTAAAATTGTTCTTTCCATTTTTCTATCTCTCTTTCTTTCTGTTTTGCTCTTTCTCTCTCTCCTTCCCTCATCCATCCATCCCTCCATCCAATCTTTTTATCTCTCTCCCTGTCAATCAATCCATTTACCCTCTGCCTTTTCTCTCATTATCTCAGCCTTCCTCTGGAGGTCTCTGTAAACCCCAGGTTCATGAACCTCTCCTTCTCTCCCTCTCTCCTCCCCTCCTCTCTTCCTACCGGCGAGCTCGGAGCAAGGGGTATTGATCGTTGAGGGGGCGCACTCACAATGCGGCTGGGCTGACTGGGCTAGGCCTGCATCTTTCAGGGGGCCAATCGATACGCTCCTTTTCTCCTCTTCAAAGTTCTTTATTCACAGAAACAAACAGGAGAGGTTGAGACGTGAGGTGGGAGAGAAAGAGAAGGGAGAGAGAGGGACAGGGGAGGAGGAGGAAGGAGAGGGATGTGAGTATATTACAGTAATTTACCCTCCTCCTTTCCTCCTCCCTGTTTTTTAAGCCAGGGGATTCTTTCACCTCTACTCTATGTGCTGGGACGAGACACAGGCCCCTTTTCCCCCTCTCTTCCACCCTACCACTCGATCTGTCTCTCTCCCTCTTCTCTGTTTTTCTGCCAGAGAAGTGGTGTTTGGATCAAAGAGGAGTGGCGAGACGTGGATGGCAGCGGAAGCCTCGTGTCATGTCAGTTTAGTGTTTTCATTCGGCTGTTTGAGAGCTGTCTCTCTCAGGGATGAGAGGAGAGAGGAAATACATCAGATAGAGCAGAGGAAACAGGGATATATGTGCTGCTACTGAAGATGGATTTGAAAGGTTAAACCATAACCATTAACAAACAGGCAAAACAAAGCCCTCATTATTCACATACACATACACACACCACTGTACGGCCTCCCTTAGGAATAGGCTCAGTCATCAAATAAACTCTGTGTGCATTAGTTACAGCGTAGGACTACTACACAACACAACATATTCACTAATAATTGACTGAATGCATATCTCCAAAGGGCAGCACCTACACTAATGAGAGTGATGTACGACAGAGACATGTTTTAAAATCATGTATTCTATTCAAATCAACTGCAACCCTTTTTTATTGTTTGTGTAAATTAGTGTTGACAGCCAATCAGGGTTGTGATAACACTGGGAATCATGTTTGTTGGGAGACTTAAGACACCAGAAAAGGACCAGAATGCTTTGTACTTTATGTGCAGTGTCAAAACATTCAAAACCACATCTGAATCCTTCTCTCTTAGAAAAATACAGATAAAACCTAACAGTGATCATAATGCCCAATTTTTATGGGATTTTTACTTGCATCTTCCTTGGTGTATGTATGATCTTCGCTGTGATTTATAGCGTCAGAAACAATTATATTATACTTTTTTATACCCAAGGTTTTCAGTAATTTGATGCTCTAGCGAGGGAGATTGTTGGCTTTAACACAAATCATGTTTGAATCGTTACTTTAAGACCTCCAGATCCCCCCCCTCCCCCGCCTCAGGAGGACCCAGATAATGAGGCCAGCTGGGGATTCAATCATTTCTAGATCTGTTGAAAAATAAGGAGAAAATAAAATCAAATAAAAAGAGAGAAATCAACTATTCCCCCCCCCCAAAATATAAAAAATTATCGACTTTGTTTTGAGGATTGATCATGTGCTTTCTAAATTCATTGGCCTTGAACTCCCTCAGTACCTCAATGCTTAAACACCCCCAACAATTCCTCCCCCCTCTCCCTTGTCGGAAAATAAATAAATCCTTCTGATATTATATTTCAGACACCTCTTTATCACACTCTACTCCATCTCCTCTGTCTCCAAGGTTTTCTGATCTCTCTCAAACAGCAACTCCTCCACTGACAAACACACACGTCTTGTTCTTCTCCTTCATGTCTTGTGGTGTGATGGGGTAGTGAGAAGGTCCTCATCAGAACAGACTCAGGAGGACAAAGACTGCAATTACAGGAAAACAACTCAATGAGAGGATTCCAAGTGTTAGTCCGTGTTCTGTACTGTTTCATCTACTATCACTAACACTGCGATAAGCCAATATATAAGACACAGCTCTTTGATGGGTGTTAAATGTATGATTATGTATGCACTTGAACCATATTTCTGTTTGTGGCCTGTACTGTATCTCTGTTTGTGGCCTGTACTGTATCTCTGTTTGTGGCCTGTACTGTATCTCTGTTTGTGGCCTGTACTGTATCTCTTCACAGTTAGAAGGTTACAGAGATCCTCTCAGTTGTGAGACGGATGTCTCCAAAAACAAAAGTCATCAAAAGTGTTGCAGCTCTGATGTAATGATTAAGGCACTTTGACAACACTGGACATGACTGAGTTACCCGTCCATCAAAGAGAACCATATTTGTCTGTCTGAGTGTCTAATCCCAGCAGAACCAGACTCACAGGGGCAGAAACCAACTTGATTTTCATTTTCAACTTCCACAGAGAACATCCATTAAGGTTGAGTGTCAATGTGGCTGCAGCTATGCTACATAACATTAGCATGGGCATTAGGAATGATAACAATGGTGATGATAGTAATGCACGTTTTATTTAAAAATCACTTGTTATACATTACAATAGTAACTCGTATAGTAATAGTAACTTAATCAACACTATGTTTGCTATCAGGAAGCTATCAATTCATCTGTGTCCGTGGTAGAGTGAGTAGGCTTCAAAACCTTCCTTAAAGGAACATTTCTAAAATGTTCAACTTTATATTCCTCACCTCCAGCACCACCCAACATCAACATATGTGAAAATGGCGCAATTTCTATGTTTTGTAGTAAAAAATAAAGAGGAAGAGAAGTGTTTCCAGGGACATTATAAACCAATTAGTAGACAATTATGCCTACTCATAATTGGTTAAAATCACATGATGCAAACCGATGATGTCATTGGAAACACTTATCTATCTTTTTTCCACAAAAAAAGTTTTTCCATTTTCACATAGTGTATGTTGATGTTGGGGTGAGGATGATGATGATGAAGCTGACATTTTTAGAAATATCCCTTTAAAGCGGCAATCAGTACTTAAAACGATAATAAAGTGTTCTACCCGCCATTGTTTTGGTAAAAAGCTGAGGGGTTGGACTGGATAAATGTAACCACTGTCAAATTCAAGCTGATGGACGGGGCAAGAGAAATGTAACCACTGTCAAATTCAAGCTGATGGATGGGGCATGAGAAATGTAACCACTGTCAAATTCAAGCTGATGGACGGGGCAAGAGAAATGTAACAACTGTCAAATTCAAGCTGATGGATGGGGCAAGAGAAATGTAACCACTGTCAAATTCAAGCTGATGGATGGGGCAAGAGAAATGTAACCACTGTCAAATTCAAGCTGATGGATGGGGCAAGAGAAATGTAACCACTGTCAAATTCAAGCTGATGGATGGGGCAAGAGAAATGTAACCACTGTCAAATTCAAGCTGATGGATGGGGCATGAGAAATGTAACCACTGTCAAATTCAAGCTGATGGACGGGGCAAGAGAAATGTAACCACTGTCAAATTCAAGCTGATGGATGGGGCAAGAGAAATGTAACCACTGTCAAATTCAAGCTGATGGATGGGGCAAGAGAAATGTAACCACTGTCAAATTCATAGACAGCCCTATGGATGCAAGGACTGACCATCCATGATATCAAAAGTATAGTTTTAACCACGTTTTGAGGCTATACAGTGTTTGTTTACATGTACATTGTTTAAAAACATTGGAGTAAAACAAGCTTATATTCTGTACTTTGTTGAAGCACCTTTGGCAGTGATTACAGACTCGAGTCTTCTTGTGTATGACACTACAACTTTGGCACACCTGTATTTGGGGAGTTTCTCCCATTCTTCTCTGCAGATCCTCTCAAGCTCGGTCAGGTTGGATGGGGAGCGTCGCTGCACAGCTATTTTCAGGTCTCTCCAGAGATGTTCGATAGCGTTCAAGTCCGGGCTCTGGCTGGGACATTCAAGTACATTCAGTCTGGCCACTCTACCCTAAAGACCTGATTGGTGGAGTGCTGCAGAGATGGTTGTCCTTGTGGAAGGTTCTCCTATTTCCATTGAGGATCTCTTGAGCTCTGACAGTGACCATCGGGTTCTTGTTAGAGAAGGGTTCCAAGGCCCTTCTCCCCTGATTTCTCGGTTTGGCCCGGCAGTCAGCTCTACAAAAAAACCTGTTTTGTCATTATGGAGTATTGTGTGTAGATTGATGAGGCCATTTTTTTATTTAATCCATTTAGAGTAAGGCTGTTATGTAACAGAATGTGGAAAAAGTCAAGGGGTCTGAATACTTTCCGAATGCACTGTATAAGTTCTATCCTTCAATAATCAACGGCTACACTAATCATTCATGTATGCGTCCGAAAATGGATGTAGCAAATGCAGATTGGCCCTTTAAACCAACACACTGCAAAGGTCTGCTGAATTGATGTGGATACTGACAACACAGCACCGGGAGATTAGAGGAACTCTGTCGCGCTTCATGGAGGCTCATCTCTCCACAACATCAACATACTGAGTGACTGAGCTACTGGAGCTTACACATGTCAGAGAGAGGCAGGAGTGATGCTTGAGTGAGAACAGGTAGAGTACTTAGCTGTGTGTGCACACATGCTCTCTGCCATTCCTATAAGCATGAGTGCTCTCTAGCCACAGCATCAGAAGCTTACTTTGGTGATAGAAATTTAGAATTAGATAATAGCGAACCCGTGGTCTGGCTGTCGGTGACTACCAGAAGGGCCTGAACTCCTCCTGTATGCAAACTCTCCCTGGGCATAATAGACATATAACACCCTCTGTGGTACTTTCTGTCTCTGTCTTGCACTTACATACACACACACACACACACTCTGGGAGGTGGCATCTGCTTTCAGGTGCCTGATCAATAAGTTGTATGACATCAGCTGAGGAGGGGGTACGGCCTGTGATACCCTAGCAGGGCCAACAGGGACAGTGTAGGACAGCACACTGCAGTTCCCGTAGGGCAACATCAACTTCACGAGTACTATAGGTCAGAAACAGACCTTACTCATTGAGAATTTCACATACACAAACAAGTCACATTTTGACACAATGTCACGCACAGACATGGCCACGTTAATAAACACTATTCTGGTTTATCAATACTGTCAGTTTTAATATTTTCATTTTGCATAAATAGATAACTTATACATTCTAAATAAAGATACATTACAGATGTGTTTATGTGTATCAATGACAACCTCAAGCTAACGCTCTAATAGGAGACTAAATATAAATGATTTATATTACGTTTCCACTACTGATTGTACATCTCTATAAAGTGCAACCTATTCATTAAAAGGGCCAACAAAGCCTACTACTGCTTGATGAGCTGCTTGTTAAGTGCTGCAACACTGTCACCCTGTGGTCGTCTGAAGTACTATACCCACTCAAACCCAGTCACAATCAAACCTGACTAAACTAGAGCGGATGGACTTGACATATTCCGGGCTTTAGAGAGAAAACCACAATTAGATGTGTTTTTTTCTAAACTACATAATAACAAAATCCAATGCAGGCATATGTCTTGATTAGTTCTGACAGTATTGCCACTCTCTTCCTTCCTGTCATGGACATCTAGTGACTCCAGTGAGAGGCGTCGTTAGAATGGGAAGGCAAGAGTGAAGTTGTGGGAGGGGCATCTGAAACAGCCGGATGTCGGACACTAATGTGGTTTTCCATCAGCCAGGCTCAGTGCAACATGTCAGTGTTGTCATTGTTCACAAAAGTTGTTCTTTATAATGTCGAAATAAACAGGTCTCCAACCCCCACATCACAGATTCACAAACTGAAAATATACAGTGCATTCGGAAAGTACTCAGACCCATTGACTTTTTCCACATTTTGTTACATTACAGCCTTGTTCTAAAATTGATTAATGTTTTTCCTGATCAATCTACACACAATACTCCATAATGGAAACACGAAAACAGTTTTTTATAAATGTTTGCAAATGTATTAAAAATTGAAATACCTTATTTACATAAGTACCCTTTGTTATGGGACTCGAAATTGAGCTCAGGTGCATCCTGATTCCATTGATCATCCTTGAGATGTTTCTCCAACTTGATTGAAGTCCACCTGTGGTACATTAAATTTATTGGACATGATTTGGAAATGCACACACACATAAGGTGCATTGACAGTGCATGTCAGAGCAAAAACCAAGCCATAAGGTCGAAGAAATTGTCCGTAGAGCTACGAGACAGGATTGTGTTGAGGCACATATCTGGGGGAGGGTACCAAAACATTTCTGCAGCATTGAAGGTCCCCAAGAACACAGTGGCCTCCATCATTCTAAAATGGAGGAAGAATGGAACCACCAAGACTCTTCCTAGAGCTGGCCGCCCGGCCAAACTGATTAATTGGGGGAGAAAGGCCTTGGTCAGAGAGGTGACCAAGAACCCGATGGTCACTCTGACAGAGCTCCAGAGTTCCTCTGTGGAGATGAGAGAACCTTCCAGAAGGACAACCATCTCTACAGCACTCCACCAATCAGGCCTTTATGGTAGAGTGGCCAGATGGAAGCTACTCCTCAGTAAAAGGCACATGACAGCCCGCTTGGAGTTTGCCAAAAGGCTCATCTTCCAACAGGACAACAACCCTAAGTACACAGCAAAGACAAAGCAAGAGTGGCTTTGGGACAAGTCTCTGAATGTCCTTGAGTGGCCCAGCCAGAGCCCGGACTTGAACCCGATCAAACATTTCTGGAGAGACAACAAAACAGCTGTGCAGCGACGCTCCCCATGCAACCTAACAGAGCTTGAGATGATCTGCAGTTAAGAATGGGAGAATATCCCCAAATACAGGTGTGCCAAGCTTGTAGCATCATACCCAAAAAGACTCAAGGCTCTAATCGCTGCCAAAAGTGCTTCAACAAAGTATTTGCTCAAATGTTTAAAAAACTGTTTTTGCTTTGTCATTATGGGGAATTGTGTGTAGATTGATGAGGGGGAAAACACTTTAATCAATTTTAGAGTAAGGCTGTAACGTAACAAAATGTGGAAAAAGTCCATTGTATAATCAATTGGTGAGAGAGAAAGAATCAAATATCACATTAATTTGTACCTGTATACATGAATTGCAACAAAGTTGTTTCCTGTTTCAGTCACGTCTTTGTTCACGTTAGTGTGTCAAACAAAAACTCCCTAATGATTGGTTGACAATAAAGCCTACCACAATACAGGCGATGCAGTTGACATGTAGGCGCAAGTCTGACAGGTTTCATCCCCATAATTGATCTCCCAGGTGGCGCAGCGGTCTAAGGCACTGCATGTCAGTGCTAGAAGTGTCACTACAGACACCCTGGTTCAAATCCAGGCTGTATCACAACAGGGCGTGTTTGGGAGTCCCATAGGGTGGCACACAATTGGTCTGGTGTAGGCTGTCAATGAGAATTTGTTCATAACTTATTTGCCTAGTTAAATAAATAAAGGTTAGATAATGTAACACACTTCAAAAGGCTTGACAAAAGTGATCTGCCTGAATATATTGATAAAAGTCCGAGAGAGATTTAATAGTTATCAAAACGTCAAACTGTGTAACCAAGAATTTACAGCGGCTAAGAAATGTATTGCCTTTAATTGGAAGGTGTCTAGTGATACACAATGTCAAATTATGTATCACTAGATTTGAATTATTACAAGACTAAGGGTATACTGGGCAACTTTCATAAGGTTGGGATGCCTTATATGGAATACAGTACAACTAAAGGAACTGGTACCAGAACCACGCAGGTCCCCAAAACAGGTGACTTTACATCTAAGAGGTTTTAAAGCTGAGATCCGCATTAGGGGAAACGGTGTAACTGGCTGCCCGAGGCATATTTGTTATTTTGTAATATTAAATGGAGAAGAAAAAAATGGTAGTACATACCCTGCTGTTCTAAGCCGTGTGCAATGATGTCCAACTTTTACCTTTGAGGAAAACTCATAAATGATACCCATAAAGTGTTACCATTTTTATTTTAGTATCTGATTCTGAAGTCCAGGATTAAGATGATGAAAACTGTGTCTGGATCAGCAGTTTGGGGCAGTTCCGTTTAGACAGCAATGTCTCAACGCTACCACAAGGGGGAGACACATCCAACTGAAAACTTCAGTTCCTGATCAAGGCTGCATGTCATCAGTCTAAAAGGGCCTCCCCTTTATTCCTCTTTCTAAGACCTGGACAGGTTAGTGTTAGCCACCTAGCTAACGTTAGCCACAATAAACTGAAATTTGTAGCATTAGCCACCTAGCTAACGTTAGCCACAACAAATTGGAATTCGTAACATATCATACTTATTGCAAATTTGAAACATATTGTAAGAATTGCAACATATGTCTTGCAGGTCCAAAGTCTAATCAGTGTGGGACAGACAGCGATTCCCACAGTCCTCCTCTGCTCTCTCAGTGATGCAGTCTGGGAAGAAAACTCCTTAGCTGGCCTGTGTGTGTGTGTGTGTGTGTGTGTGTGTGTGTGTGTGTGTGTGTGTGTGTGTGTGTGTGTGTGTGTGTGTGTGTGTGTGTGTGTGTGCTCGCAAATGCTTGTCCTTCTCTGGAAGAGAAAGAGAAGGAGGGGGGAGTGCAGTGTGAACTTTCCTTCCTCTGAGGCCTCAGCGGTCCTGAAACAGGCGACCCCGGGCTCTCTGCGGAGCAGCTGTCAGACCCTGTGTCCTGGCTTTTCCGGCCTGGACTGTGGGAAAGTCAGGAGCACTGCTCTATCCCTCTAGCCTCTCTCTCATCCTGCTTCCTGTTGGGACGCTAAATATACCCAAGCCTTTTGTTCACCGCGCTTCCCAAAATATGCTGCCACTGCCGCTGACATCAAACATGTTCTTTCCGAGTTCCTCCCACCGGCCTATCGGATGCTGACACTCTTCCCTGACTGGCACAGAGGACTGTTTTCCTGCATGGAGAGGAGATTAGATGCCCTGTGGAAGGTGGGTTAGGGAGGTACAGGGGTAGAGGGTTAGGGGAGCTGTCTGGGCTGAGAAATAGGATGGCTTGTTGAGGTGGAAACCGAGAGCAGAGAGGTCATTGACCTGGTGAATTGAGTTCTGATTTGGGCTAAGACTTTTTCAAACCACTTATAATTTGCATTAATGAAGAATGAATAATCCAAAGACGTTATTATCAACATGACTGGGTGAGCTCAATGGTGTTAACCTGAATGAATAGGATTTTGAGCCGATTGACTTTTATGTACGTCTAAGACCAGGCAAGGTCTACAGTAGTTTTCTAAATCATGGGTCAGAACATTCACACTGGTGGGTAGGTGGGTCACAGCCAGATTATCTGGTGTTAGAGCTAAAAACTGGGTTCAAGCTAGAAACACACACACCATTACACAAACACATATGCACGCACGCACACACACCATTATACATGCACCCATACACTCACATGGGTGCACAAACAACCACATTTCCTCTTCCGTTTTCCTTTTAGCCCACTAGCCATAACTGGGCCATTGAACTGAACATACTGTAGAGCCATAGAGCAGGGGAATGGAGGAGAGGAGGGGCGAAGCGGAGGAGAGGTGAAGACCATAGGATTGTAGTAAAGGAGAAATTATTAAATCATTGACTCTAACCATTCCTCAGGGTGGAATCTCAAACATTAAAGACAGAGTGAGTGAGTGAGTGAGTGAGAGACAGAGACAGAGAGAGAGAGAGAGAGAGAGAGAGAGAGAGAGAGAGAGAGAGAGAGAGAGAGAGAGAGAGAGAGAGAGAGAGAGAGAGAGAGAGAGAGAGAGAGAGAGAGAGAGAGAGAGAGAGAGAGAGAGAGAGAGAGAGAGATGTAATCCTGGTTGGTGGACATCATCTAATCATTCGTCAGTCATTTGATCCATCTCCCTGTGTTATCTCAACATCAATTGTATCTCTACTGGACCTTTGTGCCTCTTTCCTTTCTCACAGAGATGACTGGGTCCATTCAGATAAACCTCTCTATACGTCAATGGTCTGTTTCGCCACAAATAGCCCATATCCATCTCCGTCTCTGTCTCTCCCATTCACAAATAAAGGATGCTGACTGAGTCTTCTGATGAGTAATCGTCTGGGGCTCTGGTGACTAAACCCCAGGCTTACGCATGTATCCAAGCACACGCACACACACGCGCGCACGCACACGCACGCACGCACGCACGCACGCACGCACGCACGCACGCACGCACGCACACACACACACACACAGACACACACACACACACAGACAGTAGTAAACATCTGACACGAACAATGGCTAACAAGCAGTGATTATCACAACCCAGCTCCTATCACTGCAGCAATGACTCCAACACCACCACTCGCACCCACATCCTAGCCCTCCCTCCCTTCCTATCTCACTCTCCCCCTCCCTCTCTCGCTCCCTCTTTTCCTCTCCCTTCCAGGTCAGTGGCTGTGTCCGGTTGAATCGATGCACTCAGCAATTTGTAACATTTTGAAAAATGCAAGGAATGCATCAGCGTTTCCTGTTTCCAGCCGACAAACCACACAGGATTAGAGATCACATACGCGCGCTGAAACACATACACAAACTTTCAAATGTAAAAAACTCACAAACACACACACACACAAAAGAAAACACATTCTTACACAAGAAAACACACATACAAAATATTACACAAGCAACAATCACACACACACAGTGCCTGCACCCTCCTGTGGGTATTTCCACATCCTCAGTGCATCCAATAAATGCCCCCAGAGAGAACAGCAGAGCAGAGTACAGCCCAGCCGTGGAGGAACAGAACACAGTTCCATGGAACAACAGGAACATCTGGGTCTCTCATAACATCTCAGGCCTCCAGATACAGACCCTGCTCCAGACAGTGGCCAGAACCCAGGGAGATGGCAACATGCCAGGCACTAAGCAAAACATACTGGTACAGAAATACTGCAGGAAACCTCAGAGGACCAGACCCCAGATCAGCTCCATCAATGTGAGAATCATCCCACCTCCAGCTAGCTCTCCCTCTCCTATCCTATCCTGGATTCAAATAGTAGTTGTTATATTTCAATTTAAGTTGAGCTTTTGATTGAGACTGCTTGGGACCATTCTATTGGTTCTGTTGCACCAGGCAAGCTTGATCAAATGTAGATAAATTATGTGAAAGAAAATAAATTGAACGCAGATCTGCTTCTTATTCCTCGGGCCACCCCAGCCCTCCACATGCCCCCAAGACAGAGGAACCTTTCTGGGTGGTTTTGGTCAGAGTCAAGGAGGGTATTGGAGAACATCTGTGAAAAGTGTATACATAATGATACACACAAACACTTTCTCTTACAGATACACAAACACACTCGCTACACACACACACTACACACGCTACACACACACACACGCTACACAAACACACACCAGTGGATGCTCTTCAGAGGAGAAAGGGGAGGACCATCCTTCTCAGTGAATTTGATATATATTTTTTTAGATAAAACTATACTAAATGTAATCACGTCACCAAATAATTGATTAAAACACACTATTTTGCAAAGAAGGTCTACAGTAGCCTCAGCGGTACTCTGTAGGGTAGCACCATGGTGTAGCCGGAGGACAGCTAGCTTCCGTCCTCCTCTGGGTACATTGACTTCAATACAAAACCTAGGATGCTCATGGTTCTCACCCCCTTCCATAGACTTACACAGTAACTTCTGCAGGACGTCCTCCAGCCTATCAGAGCTCTTTCAGCATGAACTGACATTTTGTCCACCCAATCAAAGGATCAGATAATTAATCTAATACAGAAAGCATAAGCTACAGCTAGCTAGCACTGTAGTGTATAAAATGTGGTGAGTAGTTGACTCAAAGAGAAAGACAATAGTTGAACAAATGTATTTCTTCTAAAATGAAGGACAAGCAAGAGAGATATAGACATACAGAGAGATATAGATAGACAGAGAGATATAGATAGACAGAGAGATATCATCATTTATTTTTCACTTTCAGTTTCACTTACTTAGCTAGCAAATGGAGATAGCTATTTTAGCCTACTGAAACACCCTGCTCAAACAGAGGGATGCTATGTTAGCTAGCTGGCTATGATTTTCCAACACAACACTGGAACTCTTCAAAGTCAAAGTTAGCTAATTTATTGCTACCGGTGCTTGCCAGTGTAACTGCCAACTGACTGTTACTGTAACATTACTGCATGATTGTAGCGGGTTTACTAATGCATTAGTTCTATTAGCTATGCTGACTATGACGTTACTTTAGCTAATATGGTGATAACGATGTAGGCTGTGTGTAGCGGTTATGACATGGTTTGGAAAGGTTTTTTCACCTGGTCACATTCAGCTGATGTGTTGTGCATTGAAGTCCACAAGCGAAGGGAAAAGGTGAGAGGAGGAGAGCGCATAGATGCGAGAAGGAATACAATGTGGCTGCTATGAAAGTGAACTGTGTTTAGGCAAAATCAGGGGTGTATTCATTCCGCCAATTCTGTTGAAAAACATTTCTTAAACGGAAGCAAACGGAACAAAACAGGGATAAACGTACCTGAATTTGTCAAATAGAAACTCTTGTTTGCAACTGCTGGACTAATGATTACACCCTAGATCAGCTAGATGCAGGCAAGAGTGTGCAAGGCCGTATTGAATGTCACTGTCTGTCACCTCAAATTTGTCTCTCGACCTGTGTGCACCTACGTTGTAAACTTTAAATCATAGGCTACTGTAGGTTGTAGCAACCTCATGATGGGTACAGGAAAAATTCAAGTATCATGTTATAGCCTAAACCTATCGCTGTTACACTGAGTCGGGTGAATGGAATATGAATGAGTCATCCAATATGCTGTAATAGAAATAAGGCCATACTCATGAACAACAAATTGTCCTCTCTCATCTTAAACGGCACTGACCGCCACTGACACACACACACACACACACACACACACACACACACACACACACACACACACACACACACACACACACACACACACACACACACACACACACACACACACACACACACACACACACACACGCACACACACACGCAAAACACCCTTTAACAGCAGTCCAGATTTACATTCTGTTCAAGTGAATCCCACATATGTTCCACAGGATATTATCCACATGGCTGTGTAGCCTCTCTGCCTGACTCACCTGTACTGTCTCTGTCTCTGGAGCTCATGGTGGCACATGCTCAATACATTCACTGCTGGACTGGGACTGGGGCTGGGACTAGGGATTAGGCTAGGGATGAGGCTGGGGCTGGGACTGGGCCTGGGGCTGAGACTGGGACTAGGGATTAGGCTAGGGATGAGGCTGGAACAAGGGATTAGGTTTGGGATGAGGCTGGGACTGGGTCTGGGACTAGGGATTAGGCTAGGGATGAGGCTAGGGCTGAGACTGGGGCTGGGACTGGAGCTGAAGCTGGGGCTGGGGCTGAGGCTAAGGGTTTAGGCTAGGGATGAGGCTGGGACTGGGGCTAAGGATGAGGTTGGTACTGGGCCTGGGACTGGGGCTGGGACTAGAGATTAGGGATGAGGCTGAGGCTGGGGCTGTTGCAGGGACTGAGGCTCGGGATGAGGCTGAGACTTGAGCTAGGGCTGGGACTAGGATGAGACGGACTGGGGCTAGGGATGAGGCTGGGGCTGGGGCTTAGACTGCAGCTAGGGATGAGGCTGGGGCTGGGACTGGGGCTAGGACTGGGAATGGGGCTAGGACTGGGGCAGGGACTGTGGCAGGGACTGAGGCTCATGATAAGCCTGGGGCAGGGACTGGTGCTAGGGCTGGGACTGGGGCAGGGACTGGGGCTAGAACTGGGACTGGGGCAGGCACTGGGACTGGGGCTAGGGCTGGGACTGGGGCTAGGGCTGGGGACTGGGGCAGGGACTGGGGCTAGGGATGAGGCTGGGACTGGGACTGGGGCAGGGACTGAGGCTCGGGATGAAGCTGGGGCAGGGAATGGTGCTAGGGCTGGGACTGGGGCAGGGACTGTTGCAGGGACTGAGGCTCAGGATAAGGCTGGGTCGGGACTGGTGCTAGGGCTGGGACTGGGGCAGGGACTGAGGCTCGGGATGAGGCTGGAGCAGGGACTGGTGCTAGGGCTGGGACTGGGGCAGGGACTGTTGCAGGGACTGAGGCTCAGGATAAGGCTGGGGCAGCGCCCGGGGATTAGGGCTGGGACTCGGGCAGGGATTGAGGCTCGGGATGAGGCTGGGGCAGGGAATGGTGCTAGGGCTGGGACTGGGGCAGGGACTGTTGCAGGGACTGAGGCTCAGGATAAGGCTGGGGCAGGGACTGGTGCTAGGGCTGGGACTGGGGCAGGGACTGGGGCTAGGACTGGGACTGGGGCAGGGGCAGGGACTGGGACTGGGACTGGGGCAGGGACTGGGGCTAGGACTGGGACTGGGGCAGGGACTGGGGCTAGGGATGAGGCTGGGACTAGGGCTGGGGCTGTGGCAGGGACTGAGGCTCGGGATGAAGCTGGGGCAGGGACTGAGGCTCGGGATGAGGCTGGAGCAGGGACTGAGGCTCGGGATGAGGCTGGGGTAGGGACTGAGGCTCGGGATGAAGCTGGGGCAGGGAATGGTGCTAGGGCTGGGACTGGGGCATGGACTGTTGCAGGGACTGAGGCTCAGGATAAGGCTGGGGCAGCGCCCGGGGATTAGGGCTGGGACTCGGGCAGGGATTGAGGCTCGGGATGAGGCTGGGGCAGGGAATGGTGCTAGGGCTGGGACTGGGGCAGGGACTGTTGCAGGGACTGAGGCTCAGGATAAGGCTGGGGCAGGGACTGGTGCTAGGGCTGGGACTGGGGCAGGGACTGGGGCTAGGACTGGGACTGGGGCAGGGACTGGGACTGGGACTGGGGCAGGGACTGGGGCTAGGACTGGGACTGGGGCAGGGACTGGGGCTAGGGATGAGGCTGGGACTAGGGCTGGGGCTGTGGCAGGGACTGAGGCTCGGGATGAAGCTGGGGCAGGGACTGAGGCTCGGGATGAGGCTGGAGCAGGGACTGAGGCTCGGGATGAGGCTGGGGTAGGGACTGAGGCTCAGGATAAGGCTGGGTCGGGACTGGTGCTAGGGCTGGGACTGGGGCGGGGACTGAGGCTCGGGATGAGGCTGGAGCAGGGACTGGTGCTAGGGCTGGGACTGGGGCAGGGACTGTTGCAGGGACTGAGGCTCAGGATAAGGCTGGGGCAGGGACTGGTGGTAGGGCTGGAACTCGGGCAGGGATTGAGGCTCGGGATGAGGCTGGGGTAGGGAATGGTGCTAGGGCTGGGACTGGGGCAGGGACTGTTGCAGGGACTGAGGCTCAGGATAAGGCTGGGGCAGGGACTGGTGCTAGGGCTGGGACTGGGGCAGGGACTGGGGCTAGGACTGGGACTGGTGCTAGGCCTGGGACTGGTGCTAGGCCTGGGGCTAGGACTGGGACTGGGGCTAGGGCTAGGGCTGGGACTGGGGCAGGGACTGGGGCTAGGGCTGGCACTGGGACTGTGATTGGGACTCTGGCGCCTACTCAATACACTATGAGTTAGATAGACCTCCCTGTAACATAGTGTAGAGCTGGGGAAACTCATGAAGTGTTTCACTATGGAACCAATTCAATACAATATACTGTAGAGCTAGTCCTGGTAACATTTGACTAAGGCACCCACTCGATACAGCGCTGGACTGGGGTGTGATCCCTGTGCGCTCCCTGTAATAGTTCCGCTGTGGAGAGGCCTGCCGGGCCAGGCAGCATGGATCGACAGGACAGATCTATAGACAGAGCAGGATGGACCTCGATGCTGCTCATTGATTGACTGAGGGCACAGAGGTGCATTATGGGCAGAGAGAATGAGAGAGAGGGGGAGAGTAATACTGTACTTTAAGCTGCATAAAGAAGCATGTGAGTGTGATAATAGAAGGATACTAAACTCTATAAAGATGAGAAAGAACAAGAGATATGACCGATATAGGACAACAATAAGAGAGAGGAGAGAGAGAGAGAGAGAGAGATGAAAGATAAAGGCCAGCAGAAAGCAAAGATGCAGAAATGGCATGAGTGATAGAACAGAAGGGAGTTGTGAATGGCGGAGCAGAAAGAGAAAGAGACAGGGAGGGAGAAGGAGATAGGGGGGAGGAGTTGTTAGCAGTGTTAAGGAGGAGGAGTGTTGTCATCCAGGCAGCAGCAGCGGGAGGAAGTGTGTTAAACCTCTTTGCTGACCCCCGACCTCTGAGATACCATTCCCATCATCTCCTCCTCCAGCTGTCTACACTCACACACTCAAACACACACATGCGCACACACAATCTTCTCTCTTCTCTCTCCTCAGTTATTGGCAAAAAAACACATCTATACTTGTTTTCTGAATAGCTTCCAACTCTCTCCCTTCCCCCTCTCAAATGCTATCATTTGGCATCCCAGTTAAAACAATCTGTTTCTTTCTTTCTTTTCTCTCTACTCTCTTCTCTCCATCCCTACATGACTTCCTGTTCCTGACGACACAGCCTGTCTCCTCCACTCCTTTCTATTCAACCTGAGAATTAGCAGAAGTATTCATCAAAGTCATTATAATAATGATAATTATACATATTTAACACTGGAATCAACTCTCTCCAACTATCTGTTATGTTATCCTGTATTTGTTATATATCTGAAAAATTATCCCTTTGTCTTTACACAAACACACACACACACACACAGAGGATATGTAAGGGAAGCTGGGTTGTTGTTTCTCCTGACTTCAGAAATGTCTGAATGAAATTATTAAGATAAAGGTCTGAGCTGCTCTATAGTATATAGTTCCTGTGGATCTAATCACAGCACTGGCACAGAGCGGAGGAGGAAGAGAGGGAGGCAGAGAAAGAGAGAGAACAGTTTACAAGGAGGGAGGAAATCACCCATCTCTCCCTGTTTTCCTCTTTCCCATTGTCTCCCTACACACACACACACACACACACACAAGAGAAGGATCCGCAGATGTGCGGCAAATTATCGTCTGTTTACCAACGCTCCCAGCATCCCTTCCTCCTTCCATCCATCTATCCCTCCCTCCCTCCCTCCATCCCTCCCTCCTTCCATCCTTCCCTCCTTCCATCCCTTCCTCCCACCATTCCTCCCTCCCTGACACACATTCCACACACTGCAACTACCAGCCACAGCAGAGAAGCCTCTTTCTCCCCCACAAACACACACTCACACACACCAACACACACACACACGGAAACTTCTCAAAGTTTCTCCTGCTTGATTCCCATGGTATCCATGCTAATGGTGGTGCTGTGTTGAAGGGGTCTGGTTAGCCACTGTGCCCAGGCCCATACTTTAGTCCCATTTCACTGACCCTAATTGGGACGATTATCCAGTGATTATGGTTGCCAGATGACTCCCATGTGTGAAGCACTTCTCAATATTCTGAGGGGGAACAGTCCTGACTTGAAGATAAACTGAGAAAAGAAACGTGTGAATGAGAAAGGATGTGGTTTACTCATTTAGTAGTACTATTATAGTGGAGGAGAGTTGTCTTTCCACTCCTCCCTTTCTTCTCCCCCCTCCCCCTCTCCACTCACTCTCCTCTCTGTGTTGTGTCTAGCAGTACATAGTCAGGCACTTCTCGGGATGGCTCCAGCGTACCCCAGGACCCCGGCCCCTCTGGCCCCACTGGGTCCTCTCTGGCGCCTGCCCCTCCACGACACCTCCACCTGTCAACAGCTCCAGGCTGCAGCTGACACACACACACATGCCCAGGACGCCAGGCTCAGGAGCCCGCCGTGAAGGCCCCAAGCAGCGGGTAGGAATGCTGGAGTGGTAGAGGTGGGGGTGGAGGTTGGAGGGTTATTCCATTCAATTCAATTCCCTATACATTATTTATCCCCATTGTGCTATTGAGTGTGACAATGCAGACAACCAACAAGAACCAACAATAATAGGCTAATGTTTCTCTTAACATACTTTACAATAAGTGTACAGGCCTGCATGAATGGACAGACATTAAAGGGATAGTAAACAAAGCATGTATTATTGTAAGCAATATTGTATACATAAAGAAGACAGTCTACTCACAACAGTTCCAATAGAGATAGTGTGTATGTTCATCCTGGAAGCCTCAGCTCCAACCACACCCCAGGCTCAGGATTCACAGACCGGGCCTCTCACCAACACACCGACACACCAACACACCGATAAGGCTGAGCTAGGGGCCACGGCCAGCTCTGCTCTTATAACCTGTTTGGTAACTGCTAACTGCACACACACACACACACACACACACACTGGTGTAGTATACTGTGTGAATGTTCTGTTTGGGCTCTAGGAATGCATTCATTGTGACTGACAGCTGTATGGAAACTTGACAGACAGGTGCTTTTGTTTCCTCTGGGCCTTTGAGACTGACTCCCCAGGCATCCAGGACAGTGCCTGTATAGAAACAACAAGGGCCACATAGGAGATGCACAAGGCAGCCGGGGTAGGGGGTCGAGCAGGGAGAGGAACACCCCTAACCCCTAACGCCTACTGCTTTAACACAGAGGTTAAAGGTTAAGGATGGAAGTAGTATCACTCATGAGCTTCCCACTGGGCACACCACTTCATTTCAATGTGGATAAGATATGGTTGAGACGTTTAGCAATGAGATTACAACCTACAGTTGAAGTCGGAAGTTTACGTACACCTTAGCCAAATACATTTAAACTCTGTTTTTCACAATTCCTGACATTTAATCTGAGTAAAAATTCCCTGTCTTAGGTCAGTTAGGATCACCACTTTATTTTAAGAATGTGAAATGTCAGAATAATAGTAGAAAGATGTAACGGCTGTCTAATACCTCCTCGGATGAGGAGAAGGAGTAAGGGTCGGACCAAAATGCAGCGTTGTATGTAGACATAATGAATTTAATAAATGAAAGACGAAACACGAAGAACACTTGAATTGATTACAAAATAACAAACGACGTAGACTGACCTGAACAAGAACTTACATAAACACGAAGAACGCATGAAACAGGAACAGACTACCTAAATGAACGAACAAAACAGTCCCGTGTGGTAGACACAGACACAGGAACAATCACCCACAAACAAACAGTGAGAACAGCCTACCTTAATATGGTTCTCAATTAGAGGAAACATCAAACACCTGCCCCTAATTGAGAACCATATCAGGCAACACAATTAACCCAACATAGAAACAATTAACATAGAATGCCCACCCCAACTCACGCCCTGACCAACTAAACACATACAAAACAAGGAAAACAGGTCAGGAACGTGACAAGAGAATTATTTATTTCAAATATTATTTATTTCCTCACATTCCCAGTGGGTCAGAAGTTTACATACACTCAATTAGTATTTGGTAGCATTGCCTTTAAATTGTTTAACTTGGTTCAAACTTTTCGGGTAGCCTTCCACAAGCTCCCCACAATACGTTGGGTGAATTATCTTTAGATTTTCCCATGATGTCAAGCAAAGAGGGACTGAGTTTGAAGGTAGGCCTTGAAATACATCCACAGGTACACCTCCAATTGACTCAAATGATGTCAATTAGCCTATCAGAAGCTTCTCAAGCCATGATATAATTTTCTGGACATTTCCAAGCTGTTTAAAGGCACAGTCAACTTAGTGTTATTGCAGTTATTGGCTACCCGAAACGTTTGACCCAGGTTAAGCAATTTAAAGGCAATGCTACCAAATACTAATTGAGTGTATTTAAACTTCTGACCCACTGGGAATGTGATGAAAGAAATAAAAGCTGAAATAAATCATTCTCTCTACTATTATTCTGAAATTTCACATTCTTAAAATAAAGTGGGGATCCTAACTGACCTAAAACAGGGAATTTTTACTCAGATTAAATATCAGGAATTCTGAAACTGAGTTTAAATGTATTTGGCTAAGGTGTATGTAAACTTCCGACTTCAACTGTACATATGAGACGAATAAAGCAGTATGTAAACATTATTAAAGTGACCAGTGATTCCATGTTTATATATGTATATAGGGTAGTATCCTTTAAGGTGCAGGGTTGAGTAACCGTGTGGTAGCCGGCTAGTGATGACTATTTAACAGTCTGATGGCCTTGAGATAGAAGCTGTTTTTCAGTCTCTCGGTCCCAGCTTTGATGCACCTGTACAGACCTCACCTTCTGGATGATAGCGGAGTGAACAGGCCGTGGCTCGGGTGGTTGATGTCCTCGATGATCTTTTTGGCCTCCCTGTGATATCGGGTGCTGTAGGTGTGCCCCCGGTGATGCGTTGTGCCGGCCGCCACACCCTCTGGAGAGCCCTGTGGTTACGGGTGGAGGGTGGTGCGGTCGGTCCAACGCATCACCGCATATGGGGGGGGGGGGGGGGGGGGGGGGGGTATGAAGGTATTCTGAGCACTGTGTGTGTGTGTGTGTGTGTGTGTGTGTGTGTGTGTGTGTGTGTGTGTGTGTGTGTGTGTGTCTCCAGGGGTAGGCAGGAGAGTGAGAGAGGGTAAGAGGTCTGCTTTAATGCACTTCAGTTTGTGATGATGAGCAGAAAGGGTGGGTTTCCTCAAGTGCATGCATGCTAACCCACTGGGCACAGACGTCATTTCAACTTCTAGTTTTGATTGACATTTGATTGAGATGTCAACTAATATGAATTCAACGTGAAATCAACAAAAATGTTCACCATGTCATTGGATTTAGGTTAGTTGAGTGAAAAAAAATACCAAAATCCAATCCGTTTTCCACGTTGATTCAACATCAGATTGACTTTTGTTGTTGAAATGAGGTCGAAATAACATTGATGCTACCAGTTTTTGCCCAGTGGGAAGACATATACACGCACACAGTCACACAGACAGTCACACACACGGTCACACAGATAGTCACACACACAGTCACACAGACAGTCACACACACGGTCACACAGACAATCACACAGACAGTCACACACACGGTCACACAGACAGTCACAAACCCAGTCAGACAGTCACTCACGAACACACACACACACACACATCTGTATTCACTCCTCTAAGAAGCCATTAGTGTGAGCTGGCCTTGATTACTTATTGATGGGGCCGTCGAGGAGTGGAGTGAAGGACCATGGACAAAGGCTCCCCCTGACCACTGCAACATCATGAACATACAGCAGTCTATACAGCACAAATACACACACACATACATACACACACACACCTTTTCTGCATGGCAAATGGGCAGGGCGAGGAAAGGCCTCACCAGTCTTTTTGACTTACGGCATATGGACGTGACTACTCTGGTCATCAAACCTGACAGTCTACAACACTAGGGTTAACACGGTATGAGCATCTCACAAACACACACACACACACACTGATGCAAACAGCCACACACGCACACGCACACACCAGAGAAGAGGCAGCCAGACACAGGCCATTTGGAAACACCATTTGGAAACACCTTTTATTGGTTAGCCATGAGGGCTGCAGCCGCCACACCACTCCGAGAGAAACCAAACCATAAAGCCAAAAATATCATCCTCGCAATTTCCGCCGTCAAATAAATACTTTTCTCTCATCGCAACCATTAAATAAATATCTGTGACGCATCGGTAATATCAGCAACGGGAAAAAATAAGTGTGAAATGTATATTTAATATATATAATATATTCATTTAGATAGATTTCTATATATATATATATGTATATATATATATATATATATATATGTCCATATATTCTCCTTAAATGATTTTACAACATACAAGATGCCAATTGTACCAAAGCAATACTTACTAATACGACATGGGGAAGTTTAGTGGTTAACTTGTAGCCTGCATACAGCACCCGAGAGGGTTGGTTGGTTGTTATTCTGCAGAAATGCATGTATAGTACAGTACCTACCTACACACAGAGCCCTTCCCCTCAACACCGGACCACCTGGGAGATAGAGCTCTACAGGGAAAGGACTGTAGAGGAGAGGACATTCACCTGGGCCTTACACATTGGCCATGAAGTGTATGGGTGTGTATTTGTTTGTGTGTGTATTTGTGAATTTGTGTTTGTGTGTGTGTATTTGTGAATTTGTGTGTGTGTGTGTATTTGGGAAATGAATCACGGAGCAAATAGGGAAGTTGAGGTACATCATAAACGGTGTGGCACATGGTAAATGATCTTCTCCTCCACAGTGCAAAACCTCTAGAAGAATTGTTACAAGTATTGACCAGGTCTGTGACTCAAGGTAAATGTTCACTATAATAGAAAATAATCATAGCAACATCAATCATAATAAAAAGGGGAATAAAATACATACATGTATACAATAACAGTCTGTATGTACATATAAAAATATAGCAAAGTAACTTCAACAAATCGGATGAGTGTGTGTGTTCATAGGTGAATACAAGCACACACACATACAAGCACACACATACAAGTACACGTGCACACACACGTGCACACACATACAAGCACACACGTGCACACACTTACAAGCACACACGTGCGCACACATACAAGCGCACACACACACACACACATGCTTGACACAGCGTGTTACTTTTCACATCCGGTTTTGGATATCAGTACATAAGACAACCAGACCCCCCCAGACTCAGTCCCTCAGTCCCTCCATCCCTCCTCGCCAGTTCTTCACCTCCCAATGTTGGAATGGTATGACCTCACTCCCACAGCTTTACTCACTCCAACATCAGTCCTTCTAACGGACAGTCACCCTGTCCACAACCTCCTCCTTCCCTTCCTTTTCTTTCCTCCCTTCTCCACTTCCACAGCTCTCTCCCACACTCTACTTTCCTCCATTCACCTCCATCCCTCCCTCCTTCCCCATTAGAAGCTATCATACAGCTAATTGCCTCCTCTCAGAGATCAACTCTCAGAGAAGGAGGAATGGAACCTATTAAGGCGTCCGCATGCTTCCCAGCCGAAACAGTTTGGAATAGTTCCTGCATATATTATGACAACATTTTATGACGTTTTTGTTCGTTTTGGTCTTCAGCAAGGGTGTTTTCGGTTGTTCGGGCACACTAAACTTTTTCTCGAGACAAGCAGAAATCGGTACCCGAAGTCTATGCCTCTTCATCGGTGATTGGACAACAGTAAGGATTGTTTGTTGTCATTCAACAAGAGACGAATAGTTTTCATTCAAATTGTTTCGCTGGAGAAATACTGCACCTAACATCTTAGTTAGATGTACAATTGAGCAACTCTGCAAAAACGTCAATATTAATGACAGATTTCTTGAGTTATCTGACTATTTTTAGGAAGTGTATTCTGGCTACAGGGTCTCAGAACGGACAAACAGTTCTATTGCTGCTTCTTTCTCGTTTATCAAGTGAAGGTCTTCTAATAGAGTATGTGAGTGCACTTGTTCAGTTTGACCTGCTGAACTGCCAACCTGAAGCACACTGACACCTTTATTTAGTCCATACAGTTAGTAGGAATGTAACTGGGAGGGAAGGGGTGCTAAGATGTGATGCTGGAAGGTGTTAGCTAGCCCCCCTCCGCCCCCCAATGGGGTCGGGGGAGGACTTGCCTGAGGTTGATCAAACTGGCCAGAGGAATCTGTCAAGAAGAGGAAAGCCCTGACCATGCAAAATGCATAATGTGTTGTGGACGCAGTGGTAAGGATCTATAACGGAGGTAATATTTCTTATCTGGCTTACTGTCCATCCCCTATGATATCCCTCTGTATTGGGAATTTGGGGTAGCTCCATCTCTTTGGTGCACGGTAGACAGCAACGCTATCAGGATGGAGGGAGGAATAGAGGAGAGGGGAGGAAGGAATGGGTTAGGGGAGGCTGAGGGATGGGTACAGGCAGGGGAGGTGAGGAGTGGAGAGACAGGCGGTGAGGGGTCAGGGAAGTCTGGCGTCAGCCTGCCGTGGAGAGGAAACCTGACCAGACTCTGGGTCCTCTGAAGCAGCGGCGCTAAAAATAAAACAGGAGGCTTCTGCTGACAGCAAACATACACAGGCCCGACACACACTAACACAGGAGGGGACATGACACCCACACACACATACTCACATACACTACATGACCAAAAGTATGTGACCACCTGCTCGTCGAACATTTCATTACAAAATCATGGGCATTAATGTGGAGTTGGTCCCCCATTTGCTGCTATAACAGCCTCCACTCTTCTGGGAAGGTTTTCCAATAGATATTTGAATATTGCTGCAGGGACTTCCTTCCATTCAGCCACAAGAGCATTAGTGAGGTTGGGTACTGAAGTTGGTGATTAGACCTTGCTCGCAGTCGGCATTCTAATTAATCCCAAAGGTGTTCGATGGGGTTGAGGTCAGGGCTCTGTGCAGGCCAGTCAAGTTCTTCCACACGATCTCGACAAACCATTTCTGTATGGACCTCGCTTTGTGCATGGGGGGCATTGTCATGCTGAAACAGGAAAGGGCCTTCCCCAAACTGTTGCCACAAAGTTGGAAGCACAGAATTGTCTAGAATGTCATTGTATGCTGTAGCGTTATGATTTCCCTTCACTGGAATTAAGGGGCCTAACCCGAACTATGAAAAACAGCCCCAGACCATTATTCCTCCTCCACCAAACTTTACAGTTGGCATTATGCATTGGGACAGGTAGCGTTCTCCTGGAATGCACCAAACCACATTCGTCCGTCAGACTGCCAGATGGTGAAGCGTGATTCATCATTCCAGAGAACGCGTTTCCTTGTTCCAGAGTCCAATGGCGGCAAGCTTTACACCACTCCAACCAACGCTTGGCATTGCGCATGGTTATCTTAGGCTTGTGTGAGGCTGCTCGGCCATGGAAACCCACTTCATAAGCTCCTGACGAACAGTTCTTGTGCTGACGTGTCTTCCAGATGCAGTTTGGAACTCGGTAGTGAGTGTTGCAACCAAGGACAGACACTTTTTTACGCACTACGTGCTTCAGCACTTGGCGGTCCTGTTCTGTGAGCTTGTGTGGCCTACCACTTCGCGGCTGAGCCGTTGTTGCTCCTAGACTTTTCCACTTCACAATAACAGGACTTACAGTTGACCAGGGCAGCTCTAGTTGGGCAAAAATGTTACAAACTGGCATGTTGGAAAGGTGGCATCCAATGACGGTGCCACGTTGAAAGTCACTGAGTTCTTCAGTAAGGCCTTTCTACTGCCAATGTCTCTCTATGGAGATTGCATGGCTGTGTGCTCAATGTTATACACCTGTCAGCAACGGGTATGCCTGAAATAGCCGAATCCACTAATTTGAAGGGTTGTCCACATACTTTTGTATATATATAGTGTATACTGCACATACACAGGTAAGAACACACACTTACACACAAACATTTGTGCACATACACATGCTCGTGCAAGCACACACACACACACACACACACACCCTTATGCCTGGTCATAAGGGAGGCCCCCCAAGTTAGTCTGTTAGTTAGACAGCTGGGCAACTACAGACGATCCACCTCTATATCTCACAGTGCTTTCCATATTAAATGAGCTTAATCACTTTAGATTCTCCGGGTACATCATGGTCCCTTTTTGGTGTGTCAAACAGTAATACATGTTTGTGTTTCAGAGTTTGTGTCTTTGTTCCACCATTAGGATAGGGTCTTTGCATCAGCCTCAGACAAAATGTCTGCCATGGCCGCTCGTTGCCAAATCTTGTATGTCCATTCAGTCGGTCGGCTCCAGGAAGCCTCTTCAGAGAGGGAGGGGAGGGAAGGAGGCTCACCCTGTAGACTCCCTATATACCATCCTGTCTCTGTTTCTGCCATAACTGGAATACACATTTGCTAGAGACCCCTTTTATTTAATGGCTGTGTTAGGATTTGTTCTAGTAGCTTGCTCACTGTACTCACATAACACATGGTCCGCTCTCGCTATCTCTCTCTCTACCTCACTCTCTCTCTACCTCTCTACCTATGTCTCTCTCTATCGCTCTACCTCACTGAAGAGGAAGTCCAATAAATAAATAGGTCAAGTCTAACCCCAGCCCCCGAACCCCAGCCCATCACACAGCACAGTGAGGTTGGTCTGTTGAGTAACGGTCTGGTCGGCCAGGCAGGCGCACACAGAGAATAGCCACAGTACTATGTACAGTAGAGTGGCCCACACAGTAAGGGGAAGGTAGAGACAGTATGCCCACACAGATGCTCACACAGTAAGGGGAAGGTAGAGACAGTATGCCCACACAGATGCCCACACAGTAAGGGGAAGGTAGTGACAGTATGCCCACACAGTAAGGGGAAGGTAGTGACAGTATGCCCACACAGTAAGGGGAAGGTAGAGACAGTATGCCCACACAGATGCCCACACAGGAAGGGGAAGGTAGTGACAGTATGCCCACACAGTAAGGGGAAGGTAGTGACAGTATGCCCACACAGTAAGGGGAAGGTAGAGACAGTATGCCCACACAGATGCTCACACAGGAAGGGGAAGGTAGTGACAGTATGCCCACACAGTAAGGGGAAGGTAGTGACAGTATGCCCACACAGTAAGGGGAAGGTAGAGACAGTATGCCCACACAGATGCCCACACAGGAAGGGGAAGGTAGTGACAGTATGCCCACACAGTAAGGGGAAGGTAGTGACAGTATGCCCACACAGTAAGGGGAAGGTAGAGACAGTATGCCCACACAGATGCCCACACAGGAAGGGGAAGGTAGTGACAGTATGCCCACACAGTAAGGGGAAGGTAGTGACAGTATGCACACACAGTAAGGGGAAGGTAGTGACAGTATGCCCACACAGTAAGGGGAAGGTAGAGACAGTATGCCCACACAGTAAGGGGAAGGTAGAGACAGTATGCCCACACAGTAAGGGGAAGGTAGAGACAGTATGCCCACACAGGAAGGGGAAGGTAGTGACAGTATGCCCACACAGTAAGGGGAAGGTAGTGACAGTATGCCCACACAGTGAGGGGAAGGTAGAGACAGTATGCCCACACAGTAAGGGGTAGGTAGAGACAGTATGCCCACACAGTAAGGGGAAGGTAGAGACTGCATGCCCACACAGTAAGGGGAAGGTAGTGACAGTATGCCCACACAGTAAGGGGAAGGTAGAGACTGCATGCCCACACAGTAAGGGGAAGGTAGTGACAGTATGCCCACACAGTAAGGGGAAGGTAGAGACTGCATGCCCACACAGTAAGGGGAAGGTAGTGACAGTATGCCCACACAGTAAGGGGAAGGTAGAGACAGTATGCCCACACAGTAAGGGGGCGGTAGAGACAGTATGCCCACACAGTAAGGGGAAGGTAGAGACAGCATGCCCACACAGTAAGGGGAAGGTAGAGACAGTATGCCCACACAGTAAGGGGAAGGTAGTGACAGTATGCCCACACAGTAAGGGGGCGGTAGAGACAGTATGCCCACACAGTAAGGGGAAGGTAGAGACAGTATGCCCACACAGTAAGGGGAAGGTAGTGACAGTATGCCCACACAGTAAGGGGAAGGTAGAGACAGTATGCCCACACAGTAAGGGAGAGGTAGTGACAGTATGCCCACACAGTAAGGGGAAGGTAGAGACAGTATGCCCACACAGTAAGGGGAAGGTAGAGACAGTATGCCCACACAGTAAGGGGAAGGTAGAGACAGTATGCCCACACAGTAAGGGGAAGGTAGAGACAGTATGCCCACACAGTAAGGGGAAGGTAGAGACAGTATGCCCACACAGTAACACTGTAAGGTTAAGTTTGGCAGTCAGTTCAGCAAAAAGCACCAGGCGGTTTCAGGTTTCGGCTCAAGTCTCCACACGTACAGTACAGTTACAGTAAAGTACAGTAAGGCTTTTGGTCATTTCTCTTCAGGCAGGAGGAAAAGAAGAAGTATGGAAAGTACGTAAGGTGAAAGGTCACTGTAGGTAGATCACGACGGGCTGGGCGGGGCGATTGCATTGTCATGGCAATGTTGTCAAAGACTGCGTTGTCCAGGCGGCGATTGACTCCAGGTGCACCACTGTCATACAGGCTTCTCCAGGGACTTGCTGCGGAAGGGGGCGTGCCCGGGGTTGGGGTTGGAGGTGGAGATCTTGCGGCACACGGTGTTGGTGTTGCTGCAGCGGCAGCCGGGGCGGGTGGCTCGGTCGTGGGCCCGCTGGCACAGGGCGAGGCACAGTCTGGCAGGTGGGTAGCAGCAGAGACAGGGCAGGCACAGCGCCAGAAGGCCAATGGTACCCCAGCGAGCGCAGGCGTGGGCGGGCGTGCAAGCACAGGGCCGGTCGGCACAGTTGTCCTCATCATCCTGAGCGGAGCAGTGGTAGAACAGGCCCTTAACGCAGCACAGACAGGTGCCGTACTCCACAGCACTCTGAGCAGAGCAGAGGCAGCGCTGCCTACAGACCCAGTAGGACGGCAGGCTCCGCGGGGCGCAGCACTCCTGACACTTACACCTCCCACAGCGCTCACAGATAAACAGGTGCAAGCCCAGGTCCTCTCCCTCCTCCAGGCCTTTACCTAGAGAAGCCTCAGGCTTGAGTTCTCCTTTAGGCTGGGAGCGCACCACTGAGGCCAGGCCAGAGTGGGAGGGCGTCAGGCCCGCCAGGAGTCTCTGGTCGGAGGCAGCGCTGGTCCGGGACATGGCTGAGCTGGCTGTACTGGAGCGACTCAGATGGGTCAGATGGGCGTGTTGCTGCTGGCTCTGGCTCCGGGGGAGAGGGGCGTGGGACGGGTACCCCTGAGAGTAACCATGAAGGTAACCTTGAGGGGGGTACCCATGGGTGATGGGGTAGTGGTCGTCGTGGGTGTAAAAGAAGCCAGAATGTGAGGCGTGGTCCAGGGCCACGGGGCGCTCCACATAGTCATTGCTGGCCCGGATGGAGCGAATCTGGTCCAGGGAGAGGACAGGCACCTGCTGGAGGTCCAGCCCATCCAGGTCCATCCTGACTAGGGCAGGGCCACGACCTGGGGGAGGGTCCATCCTGGTCCTTGAAGTAGTGGCACGAGGGAGGGGGATGGGGTCGGGACGGGGTCGGGACGGGGGAGTCGCACCTCTCACGGCACATCAGAGAGACCTGGAACAGAAGGAGAGATACACATTTTAGAACATTGTTACATTTCATCCCAGAACACGTTAAAGAAACTCACACCTCTTTACCCCTAAAAGAAACCACATCAACCAGCTCATCACTCTTCCTTACTCTTTACCTCTTACAACACATCTGGAAAGCCGGAAGTCAACTTACTTTTCACTTTCTCACAACTCATTTATGCAGACGGCTTCAATATTTCACTCCCCATGTTCGGTAAAACTGTACATGCAGTAGAGTGGACCTATATTGCAGTTAGGCAGACCTGACCTGAGCAACGTAACTGAGTTATATAAACTGGACACAAATAGACCCAATATCCACATAGGCATTATTATCAACATCATTATGAACATTGAACTGCACTGTTGGTTAAGGGCTTGTAAGTAAGCATTTCACGATAAAGTCTACACTTGTTGTATTTGGCGCATGTGGCAAATAAAGTTTGATTTGATTTGATTTTGAAATTCTCTAGTGCTGAAAGTATAACTATTATTATCCAAGCAGGGCCAAAGAGATAAAGCGATTAGTCTGGCCTGTAATTTAGCATCTGTTCTCCTACACAGCTCACTCTCTGGCTGCGTTTAGATACACAGCCCAATTCTGATATTTTTTTCACTAATAGGTCTTTTGCCCAGTCACATCAGCTCAAAAAAAAAAAAAAAGATCTGATGTGGAAAGATCTGACGTGATTTCTCAAAAGTCAAATTAGTGAAAAAAGATCAGAATTGGGCTGGCTGTGTAAACTCAGCCTCTCTGTAAACTCAGCCACACTCACACTCACTCGCTCACTCACTCACACACTCACTCACTCACTCACTCACTCACTCACTCACTCACTCACTCACACTGACACACTCACTCACACCCACACACACACTCACACACTCACATTCACTCACACACACACACACACACTCACTCACTCACTCACTCACTCACTCACTCACTCACTCACTCACTCACTCACTCACTCACACTGACACACTCACTCACACCCACACACACACTCACACACTCACATTCACTCACACACACACACACACACTCACTCACTCACTCACTCACTCACTCACTCACTCACTCACTCACTCACACACTCACTCACTCACTCACTCACTCACTCACTCACTCACTCACACTGACACACTCACTCACACCCACACACACACTCACACACTCACATTCACTCACACACACACACACACACACACACTCACTCACTCACTCACTCACTCACTCACTCACTCACTCACTCACTCACTCACTCACTCACTCACTCACTCACTCACTCACTCACTCACTCACTCACTCACTCACTCACTCACTCACTCACTCACTCACTCACTCACTCACTCACACCCACTCACTCACACCCACTCACACACACTCACTCACTCACACACTCACACTGACACACTCACACTCACTCACACCCACACACTCACTCACTCACACCCACTCACACCCACTCACACACACTCACTCACACACTCACACACACAGCTGCTGGCTCTGAAGAAAGGAAGGGCATTGGATCCGCCTGCCTGTCCGTCCGCATATCCGAAGATATACAGAGATGAATTGGGGAAAAGGTTGCAGTGTGTTAGTGGCTATGCGTGTCACTAAGGTCCTAGGTTGTCGTTGTTGTAACCCAATCTGGGGTTTGGAGGGGAGAGTTGTTTCAGCCTTATCCTCCACAAACAGGAACAACGTGGATATTGGAATGTAGATGGAAAACATTAGTATCCTGGGATTAACACACAAACACATTGGCTTGTTTCATCACAGTGACATAATGTAGCAGGGAACGACTCCACATTTTGTGGACAATAACGTTTTTCATATTTTATTTGAATAATACAGTATGTGAGTTTTAGTAAAGATGATGTTGCACCTACAAAAATACCCTCTGAATATCTGCTACAAATCCTAACGACAACAGATGCAGCAGAATCTTCTGTTATGTGTTCAACAGGCTGTTATGTGCTTCATTCGATACCCTGATACATCTGGTTCTGATTTGTAGGTCCTTTTCCTCCTCTCCTCTTGTTGCACCCGTACCAAACGGCCTGAGGGGATAGTTCCCTTCATTTCTCTGTGAGAGGCCAGCAAGCACTCGCGGAAAATGAGACAGACAAAGAGAGAGAGAGAGACAGACAAAGAGAGAGGGAGGGAGGGAGGGAGACAGGAGCGTAATCAGAGTAATCAGGCCAAATAGAGAAGCATTTAAAGCAGAAAGCCAGATGAGCAGATTAGATGGAGGAGAGAGACGGGAGAGGACAGATGGAGGGATGGAAGAACGGACGGACATAGCCAGGAACGGAAATCCATAGTCAGAAACAGCAATTAAGAATAGCAGAGTGAAGGGCGGTTGGATGTGGTTGGATGGAGACATGTTGGATAGGTGGGGTTGGTGGAATGGGATGAGAGGTTGGTGCACATTTTTTACCGTTTCCAATGTAAAATTATTAAATACTTTGTACTTATGTACCTTATTTAAAATATATATATTTTTTTTTTGTGGCAGCTCACAGAATGTATATATTGTACCTGTACCAGCCTTCCGGGGATCTGCCGTCAGAATTTCTGGCAACGATGCTCTCGCAAAAGGTACGATACCATCCAACCTCACACACACATACTGTAGACAAACACAGATTACACGTACACATGTCTTGACACACTGAGACAGACACACGTAGATAGACTGAGACAGACACACGTAGATAGACTGAGACAGACACACAAAAGTGCAGAGATACACACACAAACGTACATCTACACACTCCCAGACACACCAACACCCCAGCCCGCAGCCATACAGTGAAGATAAGGTCGGAAGCTCAGAATGCATTTCCAAATTAGGTGGAGGAGGGAAGGGAAGTCCTTCAGAATAATCACTTCAAATGAAGCAGCACCCATCCACTACACAGCTATCAGACCATCTAATTGTTAAGAGAAGCCGGCTGCTCGGCTCTTTCCATGACCTCATCATGTAGAGTCGTCCGGACCAGGGCAGGGTTCAGGCTATAAACGTGTGACCAAGCCCTTCACCGCTGAGCAAGAGATGGGCTCTTCTCTGGCTTGGACCACTCCCGATAAAATACAAATAAAAACATTTCAGCTGGTCTTGGTCTACTCACAGATTTCATAAACCGGTCTAGGTCTGGGTCATAAGAGGATAAAGTGCAGGCTTTTGTTCCAACCCTACTATAACTCATCTGACTCTAGGGCTAATCAGGGTCCTGAGGAGCAGCTGATTAGCATAAGGTGTATTATAGTAGGGTTGGAACCAAACCCTGCAGCCAGGGGAGTATCCCCCGAGGAGGAGGATTGGCTAGCCCTGTTGTAGCTCTAGACTGACATCTGCTTTACTTCCTGTTGGATACATAACTCAATCTGCTCTGATCACACACAGTCCCGTGTGGCTCAGTTGGTAGAGCATGGCACTTGCAACACCAGGTTTGTGGGTTTGATTGATCTGCAAAAATGTAAATCACACAGTTGTTTTATCTCAAGTGTTAAACTTTCTGTGTTTTACTGTTTCAGTTGTTTCTGCATTGCACATTTATAACACTTTACAACAGAACAGATATGCTTTCTGAGAGCGACAGCTGTGCGTGAATACTATTGACTCATTCAGTACGGCAATGTTTACATGTTGCATTTGGAGCAGCATTAGAAACCATGGATGTTCTTTCCCCCCACTTAAGGGTCGGAAGCCCTGTCCTTGTGGGAGCTGTTGCCTTGGTAACCATGTTTGGGAAGTTAACTCCCACTACCCAGAATCCTTCCCTCTCCCCCTCCACCTACCCACCGGGCTCCGCCCCACCCTAACGCCACCAGCTGAGCAGGCCGACTGCTCTGTAAAGTGAGATGTAAAAGAGAGAATGCAGCCAGCCATCCCTCCATGTTCATCCCCTCCTCTCATCTAACCAGTGTGGATGCCAGAGGATCGATAACTGACACTCCCAGGCTGTGGGTGGGGATGTGGATGGGGAATAGGATTGTGGCAGGAGCAGCGTATTGGGTCCAGGCTCAGTACAGTGGCCGGTGCTAGAGCAGGGGGTTAGGGCAGGGGGTTATAAGGCAGGGGCTGGGATAACGACAGGGGTTGGGGTTAGGGATAGGACTGGGGTTAGGGAAGGGGCTGGTGTTAGGGTAAGGTCAGGGGGTGGGGTGGGGTAAGGGCCAACGGCTGGGGTTAGGGTTAGGGCAGGGGGTTAGGGTTAGGGAAAGGGAAAGGGTTAGGGTTAGGGTTAGGCCAGGGGCTGGGGTTAGGGTTAGGCCAGGGGCTGGGGCTGGGGTAAGGGTAAGGGTTAGGGGAGGGGCTGGGGTTGGGGTTAGGGTTAGGGTTAGGGTAAGGGTAAGGGTAAGGGTAAGGGTAAGGGTAAGGGTAAGGGTTAGGCCAGGGGCTGGGGTTAGAGTTAGAGTTAGGGTTAGGCCAGGGCCAGGGGGTTAGGGTTAGGGTTAGGGTTAGGGTTAGGGTTAGGGTTAGGGCAAGGGTTAGGGAAGGGGCTGGGGTTAGGGTTAGGCCAGGGGTAGGGGGTTAGGGTTAGGGCAGGGTTGGGGAAGGGGCTGGGGTTAGGGTTAGGGAAGGAGTTGGGGTTAGGGTTAGGGTTAGGGCAGGAGCTGGGGCACATGGTGTCAGTACATAGTGAGAAAGCATAGATACAGCAACATGAGGAAAGGTAGAACAGCCCAGATCTGTTTCTACAATACAGCATCTAGCCAAGACATGGCTCCTCTCCTATACTTGGCTGAGTTATTCCTGCCAGCTGTATCTGCCTGGCTCTGTGAGGTCTGTTTTATGTGTCTGCTCCTGCTTTTATCATCTGGGTCAGATGCAAACCCAGAGGAACACAACACTCACTCATTCCATGATATCAACAGCATTCACACTCCTTCCTCTCGCTCATCTGTTCATCCCTTCACCTCCTCCTTACTCTGTCCTTCTGTGTGTGCCCCTCACACAACTTTTAGGGCCTCAGATGTAAAAAAAGAAATAATAATAATTAGGAGAAGGAATTCAAGACTTGAGCGCTTTTCAGGTCTGGGCAGGAGGCACATCGATACAGGGGCTGCAGGATAGATAGAGAGAGAGAAAGGGTGAGATAAAGAGAGAGAGAGAGAGAGAGAGAGAGAGAGAGAGAGAGAGAGAGAGAGAGAGAGAGAGAGAGATAAAGAGAGAGAGAGAGAGAGAGAGAGAGAGAGAGAGAGAGAGAGAGAGAGAGAGACAGATGAAGAAAGAGAGAGCGAGAGAGAGAGAGAGAGCGAGAGAGAGAGAGAGAGAGAGAGAGAGAGAGAGAGAGAGAAAGGGTGAGATAAAGAGAGAGAGAGAGCGAGAGAGAGAGAGAGAGAGAGAGAGAGAGAGAGAGAGAGAGAGAGAGAGAGAGAGGAGAGAAAGAGAGAGAGCGGGAGAGAGAGAGCAAGAGAGAGAGAGAGAGAGAGAGAGAAAGAAAGAAAGAAAGAAAGAAAGAAAGAAAGAAAGAAAGAAAGAAAGAAAGAAAGAAAGAAAGAAAGAAAGAAAGAAAGAAAGAAAGAAAGAAAGAAAGAAAGAAAGAAAGAAAGAAAGAAAGAGGAGAGAAAGAGAGAGAGCGAGAGAGAGAGAGAGAGAGAAAAATACACAAAAAGAGAGAAACAAAGGAGAGTAAAAAAGACAAGGGGATTGAGAAAGAATGAAAGAGTGAAAGAATGACATGACTAGAGAGAGAGTAGTGAAGGAGAGAACAAGGCACAGAACAGAGAGAGAGAAAGAGAGTGAGGGGGACGGTAAGCAAGAGGGCAAATGGGAATGAGAAAGAGTGAGAAAGAAAACAAGGGAGATACTGTATATACACCTTCTGTACAAAACTATTTCCATGACGTAGACTGAGCAGGTGAATCCAGGTGAAAGGTATGGTCCCTTATTGATGTCACTTGTTAAATCCACTTCAATCAGTGTAGATGAAGGGGAGGAGACAGCTTAAATAAGTATTTTTAAGCATATCGGTTTGTGTCAAGAACTGCAATGCTGCTGGGTCTTTCACTCTCAACAGTTTCCTGTGTGTATCAACAATGGTCCACCACCCAAAGGACATCCAGCCAACTTGACACAACTGTGGGAAGCATTGGAGTCAACATGGGCCAGCGACCCTGTGGAACACTTTCGACACCTTGTAGAGTCCATGCAGAGAAGAATTGAGGCTGTTCTGATGGCAAAAGGGGTTCAACTCAATATTAGGAAGGTGTTCTTTATGTTTTGTGCACTCAGTGTATTTAGAGAGAGAGAGAGGATAAGCGAGAGAGCTCAGGGCTGATGTTTACTGGGCCAGTCTGCCGTCAGAGGTAACCTGAAGACAGGGCCGTGCGCTGGGGGAGTATCAGTGGTGAGTTAGCCCTGCCTCGCAGCTCTGCCCTGGGGCTCTCTCTCTGCAGCCAGGGCCTGCTCCCCTGCTCCCCTGCTCCCCTGCCCTCCCTGGCACAGTAATCCAATCTGCGGCAGGAACAGGATGAGGACTAGAGAGAGCTGCACAGCACATATTACTCATAACAATCACCACATAGGACCCTGCTCCTCTCAGCTCAGCTCAGTTAGAGAGGGAGGGAGAGGGACTCCAAAGCAACATCTGGAGTGCAAAACAGAAAGAGAGAGTGATGGCCTAGTGTTAATTTACTGTGTGTCTCTCACACACACACAAAGCCCCCACACACAGTGAGTCAAAATACTGGTTTGATTGCTGGACCAGTGTGGTATCATGGTGTTAATGGTGATGTGAATGGCTGAGGGTGGCAGATGACAACATAATATTGAGCTATTTTTGCCCGTCGCCAGTGACCCCTGGCCCTCCTCTCTTTATACCCCGCTCTGATCTGATGTTATTGCTGATAACAGTGGAACAGTTCTCTTCTTCTCTCCTCTCCTCTCTCCCCTCATCTATCCTCTCCTCTCTTCCCCTCCTCCTTTCTCTCCTCTTCTCGCCTCCTCGTCTCTCCTCTCTTCCTCTCTTCTCTCCACTCCCCTCCTCTCCTCTCCTCCTCCTCTCAGCCCACAGCTTCCTACAGGGAATATGTCATTAGATATATCAATTTTCCAATCCTCTCTCTCTCTCTTCTCACACGCACACACACACGCACACACACACACACAGCTTCTCCCTCTCCCTTTTTCTTTCCTCCCCTCCAGATTTGCATATTTGCAGTTGAGGCCTTCATTTGGGTTGGCACTTGATGGGTTGCAGACACGAAAACAACCCACCCACATTTGAATGGGGGCCCTGGCTATTTGTCTGTCTGTGTGTGTGTCTCTGTGTGTGTCTGTGTGTGTGTGTCTGGTTCCCCTGTGCGTGAGCTGTCAGGCAGCGGGACCCAGGGGCCACCCTCTGGCCCCTCCGGGAGTGCAGCAGGATTGAATGACAATAAACTGTATGAGATTCCGGATGTGCCGAATCCGACCCCCAGGAAGGACTGAAATAGACACTGCAGACCAGCAAGTCCGGGCAGGAGAGAGAGGGAGAGAGAGAAAGGGAGGTGAGAGGGAGGGAGGCACACAGAGAGATAGGAAGACCACGTCAGAGAGAGAAAAAGAGAAAGAGAGAGAGCGCGAGAGAGAGAGAGAGAGAGAGAGAGAGAGAGAGAGAGAGAGAGAGAGAGTGATACTAATAAAGATAAAGTAGCAGATAGTGAACGTGAAAAAAGCGTGGAATGTGGGAGAGACTGGAAGTAGCTGGAGACAGTAAGAGATAAGAAAGACTGAAGGAGTTGAGGCATAGAGAGAAACCATGTGTTCGTGCGTGTATGTGCGTTCACATGAGTGCATGTATGTGTGTGTAACCCACCATCTTGTGTAAATAGGAGTGAGAAAGATAAGTCACCTCTCACATCACCCTGTCTGACACAGTGAGTGATTTCCCCTTTCCACTGTGGGCCAATGGTTCCAAACAGTAATACCAGTCACGCCACGCAACATCCTCTCTCTCTCACAACTTATACACACACTTGTGATACTTCACTTCTATAAAAATGATGTTTTCAGCAACTTTATAAAAGATGCAGAAACAAAAATCTAACTCCATTTGCAGATTCTTAAAAGCGTATGAGTTATTTAAATGGACTTAATAATTTTGTATGTATGTATTTCGCTTATATCAGCCCCTATTTCCAAACATTAAATCTTGGAACATGAAGAGATACATTTGTATATATTTTACAACCAAACTTATACATAATCGTCAAATTCAATACTTTCCACAAGAGTATTCTGTCAAACAGCCACTCCTCTGGCCTGGTGTTAGAAAAAACCTCTCCACTCATCCCATCCCTCTATCCCTCGTTCATCCATTCGCCCCTCCAGTCAGGCACAGTGGAGATGGGTATTGACATACAGTATCCGACCTTGAGAACAATCAATGGCAACCCCACATGTCCCTATCCCACTTACACACACACACCACACCAGTTAAACACACAACACTAAACTATCCCAGTTACAGTTTACACACCATCCCACTTACACACACCACATCAGTTAAACACACCAAACCACTCTCCCAGTTAGACACACCACACCACACCACTCTCCCAGTTAGACACACCACACCACACCACTCTCCCAGTTAGACACACCACACCACTCTCCCAGTTAGACACACCACACCACTCTCCCAGTTACACACACCACACCACTCTCCCAGTTAGACACACCACACCCACTCTCCCAGTTACACACACCACACCACTCTCCCAGTTAAACACAACACACCACTCTCCCAGTTAGACACACCACACCACTCTCCCAGTTACACACACCACACCACACCACTCTCCCAGGTAGACACACCACACCACTCTCCCAGTTAAACACACAAAACCACACCACTATCCCAGCAATATAAAGCTTTAAACAGTAGGGACAGCAAAGAACCTACAGAAAGTAGGCCACTTCAACACACAATTACATTTAATATAAAGAATACATGTGAGAGTCTGGTAAAAGCTCTTTGATCACCTGCTTTTAGTGTTTTTCCTCATAAAATAGAGATGGGTGGGTTGGTACAGTATTTTGGGAGGGGGGTTGTTTTGTACCTACCTCTAAATGGGGGGAGATCCATGCTGCAGTGAAATGGGGCGTCTTGGGGTTGAGGAGGGGGAGGGGCGGCTCTCTCAGTTCCGTGGGGCCACAGCGCCTTGAGTCCCCTCCGCAGTCTTTTCAGGAGCGTCCCTGGAGTGCAACCAATCCCACGCCTCCTAGGGTCATTCCCCGCAAAGATGAAGAAGCAACAACCCAGCCCTGACGACAAGCAGCCGTTCCACAAGCAGCCGTTCCACAGCCTTGTCAGGGGCACAGCAGGGGCACAGCCGGGGCAGAGAGGTCTCTGGTCCACAGTGTGGAGACCAGAGGGCAGAGTGGCGTGAGAAATATCCCAGAGAACACAAGAAAAAGTAACAGCCAGGTCCTCCGCTTCAGAATTAACAAATAATTGTACTCTTAAAAAATAAGGAAAGCTTGTGAAAAAAGTTAACAAATAAAAGTGAAGGAGTTCCGAAATCCCAGCAGTCAGGGAGATTGTAGTAGTATGGCTCTGTAG
>NC_052318.1:32319641-32324641 GCF_016432855.1 Salvelinus namaycush | reverse complement strand
TGGTATAGAGGAGTGGATGGAGGGATAGATGGTATAGAGGAGTGGATGGAGGGATAGAGAGATTGAGGGATAGAGAGATGGCGGAGTGGATGGAGGGATAGAGAGATGGAGGAGTGGGTGGAGGGATAGAGAGATGGAGGAGTGGGTGGAGGGATAGAGAGATGGAGGAGTGGATGGAGGGATAGAGAGATGGAGGAGTGGATGGAGGGATAGAGAGATGGAGGAGTGGATGGAGGGATAGAGAGATGGAGGAGTGGATGGAGGGATAGAGAGATGGAGGAGTGGGTGGAGGGATAGAGAGATGGAGGAGTGGATGGAGGGATAGATGGTATAGAGGAGTGGATGGAGGGATAGAGAGATGGAGGGATAGAGAGATGGAGGAGTGGATGGAGGGATAGAGAGATGGAGGAGTGGATGGAGGGATAGATGGTATAGAGGAGTGGATGGAGGGATAGATGGTATAGAGGAGTGGATGGAGGGATAGAGAGATGGAGGGATAGAGAGATGGAGGAGTGGATGGAGGGATAGAGAGATGGAGGAGTGGGTGGAGGGATAGAGAGATGGAGGAGTGGATGGAGGGATAGAGAGATGGAGGAGTGGATGGAGGGATAGAGAGATGGAGGAGTGGATGGAGGGATAGAGAGATGGAGGAGTGGGTGGAGGGATAGAGAGATGGAGGAGTGGATGGAGGGATAGATGGTATAGAGGAGTGGATGGAGGGATAGAGAGATGGAGGGATAGAGAGATGGAGGAGTGGATGGAGGGATAGAGAGATGGAGGAGTGGGTGGAGGGATAGAGAGATGGAGGAGTGGATGGAGGGATAGAGAGATGGAGGAGTGGATGGAGGGATAGAGAGATGGAGGAGTGGGTGGAGGGATAGAGAGATGGAGGAGTGGATGGAGGGATAGATGGTATAGAGGAGTGGATGGAGGGATAGAGAGTATAGAGGAGTGGATGGAGGGATAGAGAGATGGAGGAGTGGATGGAGGGATAGATGGTATAGAGGAGTGGATGGAGGGATAGAGAGATGGAGGAGTGGATGGAGGGATAGAGAGATGGAGGAGTGGATGGAGGGATAGAGAGATGGAGGAGTGGGTGGAGGGATAGAGAGATGGAGGAGTGGATGGAGGGATAGAGAGTATAGAGGAGTGGATGGAGGGATAGAGAGATGGAGGAGTGGATGGAGGGATAGAGAGATGGAGGAGTGGATGGAGGGATAGAGAGATGGAGGAGTGGATAGAGGGATAGAGAGTACAGAGGAGTGGATGGAGGGATAGATGGTATAGAGGAGTGGATGGAGGGATAGATGGTATAGAGGAGTGGATGGAGGGATAGAGAGATGGAGGAGTGGATGGAGGGATAGAGAGATGGAGGAGTGGATGGAGGGATAGAGAGATGGAGGAGTGGATGGAGGGATAGAGGGTATAGAGGAGTGGATGGAGGGATAGAGAGATGGAGGAGTGGATGGAGGGATAGAGAGATGGATGAGTGGATGGAGGGATAGAGAGATGGAGGAGTGGATGGAGGGATAGATGGTATAGAGGAGTGGATGGAGGGATAGAGAGATGGAGGAGTGGATGGAGGGATAGAGAGATGGAGGAGTGGATGGAGGGATAGAGAGATGGAGGAGTGGATGGAGGGATAGAAAGATGGAGGAGTGGATGGAGGGATAGAGAGTATAGAGGAGTGGATGGAGGGATAGAGAGATGGAGGAGTGGATGGAGGGATAGAGAGTATAGAGGAGTGGATGGAGGGATAGAGAGATGGAGGATTGGATGGAGGGATAAGAGATGGGAGTGGATGGAGGGATAGAGAGATGGAGGAGTGGATGGAGGGATAGAAAGTGGTTGTGTATAGGTCTGTAGTTGGGTTTAGACAGTATAACTGAATGTAACGTAGCCTGATGGTTGTGTATAGGTCTGTAGTTGGTTAGACAGTATAACTGAATGTAACGTAGCCTGAGTGGTTGTCTTAGGTCTGTAGTTGGTTTAGACAGTATAACTGAATGTAACGTAGCCTGAGTGGTTGTTATAGTCTGTAGTTGGGTTTAGACAGTATAACTGAATGTAACGTAGCCTGGATTGGTTGTCTATAGGTCTGTATTGTTTGACAGTATAACTGAATGTAACGTAGCCTGAGTGGTTGTTATAGGTCTGTAGTTGGGTTTAGACGTATAACTGAATGTAATAGCCTGAGTGTTGTGTTATAGGTCTGTAGTTGGGTTTAGACAGTATAACGGAATGTAACGTAGCCTGAGTGGTTGTCTATGGTCTGTAGTTGGGTTTAGACAGTATAACTGAATAAACGTAGCCTGAGTGGTTGTCTATAGGTCTGTAGTTGGGTTTAAGACAGTATAACTGAATGTAACTTACCTGAGTGGTTGTCTATAGGTCTGTAGTTGGGTTTAGACAGTATAATGAATGTAACGTAGCCTGAGTGGTTGTGTTTAGGTCTGTAGTTGGGTTTAGACAGTATAACTGAATGTAACGTAGCCTGAGTGGTTGTCTATAGGTCTGTAGTTGGGTTTAGACAGTATAACTGAGTGTAACGTAGCCTGAGTGGTTGTCTATAGGTCTGTAGTTGGGTTTAGACAGTATAACTGAATGTAACGTAGCCTGAGTGGTTGTCTATAGGTCTGTAGTTGGGTTTAGACAGTATAACTGAATGTAACGTAGCCTGAGTGGTTGTGTTTTAGCCGTAGTTGGGTTAGAGACAGTATAACTGAATTAAGTAGCCTGAGTGGTTGTCTATAGGTCTGTAGTTGGGTTTAGACAGTATAACTGAATGTAACGTAGCCTGAGTGTTTGTCTATAGGTCTGTAGTTGGTTTAGACAGTATAAACTGAGGTAACGTAGCCTGAGTGGTTGTTATAGGTCTGTAGTTGGGTTTAGACAGTTAAACTGATGTAACGTAGCCTGAGTGGTTGTGTTTAGGTCTGTAGTTGGGTTTAGACAGTATAACTGATGTAACGTAGCCTGAGTGGTTGTCTATAGGCTGTAGTTGGGTTTAGACAGTATAACTGAATGTAACGTGCCTGAGTGGTTGTCTATAGGTCTGTAGTTGGGTTTAGACAGTATAACTGAATGTAACGTAGCCTGAGTGGTTGTTATTAGTTGTTAGTTGGGTTTAGACAGTATAACAGAGTGTAACGTAGCCTGAGTGGTGTGTATAGGTCTGTAGTTGGGTTTAGACAGTATACTGAATGTAACGTAGCCTGAGTGGTTGTCTATAGGTCTGTAGTTGGGTTTAGACAGTATAACTGAATGTAACGTAGCCTGAGTGGTTGTCTATAGGTCTGTAGTTGGGTTTAGACAGTATAACTGAATGTAACGTAGCCTGAATGGTTGTCTATAGGTCTGTAGTTGGGTTTAGACAGATAACTGAATGTAACGTAGCTGAGTGGTTGTGTCTTAGGTCTGTAGTTGGGTTTAGACAGTTATAACTGAATGTAACGTAGCCTGAGTGGTTGTCTATAGGTCTGTAGTTGGGTTTAGACAGTAAACTGAATGTAACGTAGCCTGAGTGGTTGTCTATAGGTCTGTAGTTGGGTTTAGACAGTATAACTGAATGTACCGTAGCCTGAGTGGTTGTCTATAGGTCTGTAGTTGGGTTTAGACAGTATAACTGAATGTAACGTAGCCTGAGTGTTGTGTTATAGGTCTGTAGTTGGGTTTAGACAGTATAACTGAATGTAACTAGCCTGAGTTGTGTCTATAGGTCTGTAGTTGGGTTAGACAGTATAACTGATGTAACGTAGCCTGAGTGGTTTGTCTATAGGTCTGTAGTTGGGTTTAGACAGTTATAACTGAATGTAACTAGCCTGAGTGGTTGTCTATAGGTCTGTAGTTGGGTTTAGACAGTATAACTGAATGTACGTAGCCTGAGTGGTTGTGTTTAGGCTGTAGTTGGGGTTTAGACAGTATAACTGAATGTAACGTAGCCTGAGTGGTTGTCTATAGGTCTGTAGTTGGGTTTAGACAGTATAACTGAATGTAACGTAGCCTGAGTGGTTGTCTATAGGTCTGTAGTTGGGTTTAGACAGTATAACTGAGTGTAACGTAGCCTGAGTGGTTGTGTTTAGGTCTGTAGTTGGGTTTAGACAGTATAACTGATGTAACGTAGCCTGAGTTGTTGTCTATAGGCTGTAGTTGGGTTTAGACAGTATAACTGAATGTAACGTAGCCTGAGTGGTTGTCTATAGGTCTGTAGTTGGGTTTAGACAGTATAACTGAGTGTAACGTAGCCTGAGTGGTTGTTATAGGTCTGTAGTTGGGTTTAGACAGTATAACTGATGTAACGTAGCCTGAGTGGTTGTCTATAGGCCTGTAGTTGGGTTTAGACAGTATAACTGAGTGTAACGTAGCCTAGTGGTGTTTATAGGTCTGAGTTGGTTTAGACAGTATAAACTGAATGTAACTAGCCGGAGTGGTTGTTATAGGTTGTATGGGTTTAGACAGTATAACTGAATGTAAGTAGCCTGAGTGTTTGTATAGGTCTGTAGTTGGGTTTAGACAGTATAACTGAATGTAACGTAGCCTGAGTGGTTGTCTATAGGTCTGTAGTTGGGTTTAGACAGTATAACTGAGTGTACGTAGCCGAGTGGTTGTCTATAGTCTGTAGTTGGGTTTAGACAGTATAACTGAATGTAACGTAGCCTGGTGGTTGTCTATAGTCTAGTTGGGTTTAGACAGTATAACTGAATGTAACGTGCCTGAGTGGTTGTCTAAGGTCTGTAGTTGGGTTTAGACAGTATAACTGAATTAACGTAGCCTGAGTGGTTGTCTATAGGTCTTGTAGTTGGGTTTAGACAGTAAACTGAATTAACGTGCCTGAGTGTTTGTCTATAGGTCTGTAGTTGGGTTTAGACAGTATAACTGAATGTAACGTAGCCTGAGTGGTTGTCTATAGGTCTGTAGTTGGGTTTAGACAGTATAACTGATGTAACGTAGCCTGAGTGTTTGTCTATAGGTCTGTAGTTGGGTTTAGACACGTATAACTG